>NC_088423.1:71187468-71434968 GCF_034236695.1 Oncorhynchus nerka
ACTAGCTAAATAATGAAACATAATCCCAACCCATACAGTACAAACAAATTGACGTACTGAGCAGCTCATGTTATAGACAGAAGCATGCTACATTACAGACCAATCCAAACTCATCTCTCGGTATGACCAGCCCCATCCATTATTTCAGCCAATCATGGTCAGCAGGAAGGTTCCTGTCTTTTTCCTTGGCTAAACCAACTAGGCTCGGAATTTAACAATTTGATTCATATTTACAGATGGCATACAAGTTTGTTATTAAGGCACATGAAAGTTCACGTTCCAGAATGCATTTCTATTTTTATCCCCAAAAATGTTTTACATTTAAATGCCTCACCTGTGAATTAGTGACGTGCGACATTCGCCTAGCTTCCTGAAACGGTTCACGTTTTGATTTGGGGTTCGCCAAAACAAAGGGAAATGCAACACTTATTTGTCAATCACTCATATCGATATCAAGTTGTAATCAATAGAACAGGAGAGGGAGGGGGGTCAGATTGCAAATCCTGTTCAAAGGAACCCTACTGATAAAGCACATGGAATCTGGGAATAATGTGGATATCACTGGTTAGAGGACAACTTGTAGAAAACAGCCAACAGCCAACATGTTGGATTTTTTTAAAGTGGGTTGCCAATGTAGAAAGTTTTTTTTTTAAAGCAACACTATTTTGTTAGTCACTCATATCACATTAACATCCAATAGAACAGGCAAATGATTAGGTCGTATGCTCTGTTTAAAGTTGAACTGACAGCACTTTAACTACTCAACAAATATGAAGAAATTGAACTAATCCTGGGAATTCCAATACAATATAACTAGCAAGGCAATGATCAAAAGTCAGTCATAACATGGCTAATAAGCTAGCAAATCTATTTATTTAGCAAGTTAAAAGCATGGCGCCTAACGTTAGGTAGCTAGCTAGCCAGCTAAGGAGGAAGTCATTGGATGAGTGACTGACCTTTTTCCCCATGTTGTTTTTGGTGGTTACAACTAGAGATACAGGCGTCATTTGTTCAGCTAGCAATAAATGTGAATCGCGTTGCTGGCTATCTATTTAACTATGCTGACCTTGAACAACTATTATCCAGTTAGCATATCTCTTGCATTTGTAAATTCACTCTGGCTATCTACTCCGATTTCAGAGCACTCTTGTCTGAATGTGCCAGAGTGCAGAATAACTGATGAATTGTTGCCACTAGTGCAGTTAGTCACTAACGCTCTAAATAACATGGAAACAGCCTAACCAGCTCTGCTAGGGCGAGTAAAATGGTCAAGAGTGAGGTGGCCATTTGACTTGGTGCTTGACTGCCATTGTGAGGAACGCTCGGATCAACCCTACTCCTCAACCACAGCGTCCAGTGTAGTGTGTGTGTGTGGCTCTGAATACTTGGAGAGAAAAACACTCTGAATTTACAAACAGACAATCTGACAATGCGCTGAATTTACGAACGACCCAGAGCACACTGACACACTGAAGGTAATTTACCAACAATTTACTTAGTTGTCAATCAAATGTATTTGGCATGGATCAACTGTGCGTGCCGGAAAGTTCCCATTCAGTTGTCAAACGTGGGTTGGGGACAAGCATGCATTGCCAGGCAATGGTTTAAGTGTTCATCTAATCTCGCTCTGGATAGCATTAGTTGTTGATCTTGCTGTTGTCGATGTGCATAACTAAGGGAGAGGGAGCCTACCTTTTCATGGTTGATTGATCAATAGGACTCCCATGATATTTAAATATTTGTAGAAATCCATTCAGGTGTATTTTGTGGCTTTTGGCGAATGCTTTCTAATGATCTAAAATCGTGTCGTTGCTACTGCCTGTAAACACAGTCCAGGTCAAATCGAATGATAGGAGGCATGTGTGGCATAAAGGCCTACTGTTGGCTTTGATTGGTTATTCTGCACCAGTCTGCGTAGACTCCGGTCCTGGGTGAGACAGATGTTTTTTTGTTGTAAATTATTTACTGCAGTATCTATTATTTTTCCAAACGCATGGCCACTTTCCCACTCTACATTGTGATAGTTTTCAAATGTTGTTCCCAATCATTCTATGAATTTATTAAGATGTGGAAATGACCATATCTAACTGGTCACATTGTCAGATTTTTTTTATTTTTTAAGTAATGTTGCTAAAACACTGTCAGTTCCCTATTCAAATGACACACAGAATATAAGAATTTTTATATCACTGGTTAGAAGAGAATTTACAATCATTCTGTAAATTCTGGAATTTCGGATGGAGATTCTGGGAGGCTGGCGAAACGGAAAAGAAGCAAATCAGTTGCTTTGTTATTTAACTTAACCGAATCACGACCCGAAATAGGACATCAACATTGACATGGGTTGGTTGTTGATTTTGAACGATAGTTTGACTCTTAAATCTGTGTTTTGGTGTGAGGCCAGGGACTTTTATAGAGAGACACCCCCGATATATATCAGGGCCATATGAAAATGACGGCAGAGTTTTCGAACTGCAAAGTCCTGCGACTTTTACTTCATTGTAGTGGAGTAAAAGTAGTCCAAAAATATTTAAACTACTTATGTAGTACTTCAAAGTGTTTCTACTTACTTTACACCAGTGTTACTAAACCCATTTACACTGAACAAAAATATAAATCCAACATGTGAAGTGTTGTTCCCATGTTTCAAATTCACAGAAATAAGTCAGCTGTGTGTGTGTGTCTCTCCAGGTCTGGTCATTGACTGGTATAGCACAGTAGGTCAGCCTGCATCACCATGCTGACTCTGGTGGTCAGGACTGCCAGGCACCAGGTGTGTCAAGCCTTTGGGGTCAGGGCTCAGGGGGTAAAGTTCGCTCTCCCCAGCACAGTGTCAGTCCCAGCTCTAATTCAGGGGACTCGCTGGCGAGGTGATAAAAGGTTGGTGGCTTTTCCGTTCAGTGAGAAAAACAACTAACCTTTTGTCATGAATGATTCCCTTTTTAGGAATTACTTGTATGGCTTCATAAAGTAGTCTCCCGAGTAGTCCTCAACCTCGATGCTGAGTCCACTAGATACCCTGATGTTACCCTCTGTGTCTGTGTTGTTGTCAGTGAGCTGAAGAGGCGAATGAAAGCTGAGAAGAAGGCATCTGAGAAGGAAGCCAAAGTCAAAGAGCAGGTTGAGCAGAAGCAGACCAATGACCAGGCAGTTCAGAATGCATACGGGGGAGATGAGGAGACCCTGGACCCTAACGTGAGCTATATGGATGTTTAGGATCGTCCTTCCCTCCCTCTTGTGATTTTCTTCAGAACATTTGACTGCTGATCTTAGTAGAAGATTAAAAATATATATTTCTCAAAAATAGGGCTGCAGTAATTGAGCTCTTGTACATTTGCACTAACCTCACTTTATATTGTTTATTCCAATAGCAATACTTTAAGATCCGCACTCAAGCCATCCAAGCTCTGAAGGGCACAGCAGAGGACCCATACCCTCACAAGTACAATGTAGATCTGTCGCTCACAGGGTTCATTGAGAAATACAACCACCTACAGCCTGGAGACCAGCTAACAGACATTGTCCTCAATGTATCAGGTACTGACAACAATTGTTTTCAAATATTGTGATTTGAAATAATATGATGTTGTCATTTGATGGTCAATCTGTATTTTTGACATATGTGAAACTCTGTGGTTGGCAGGTCGTGTTCATGCCAAGAGAGAGTCCGGGGCCAAGTTAATCTTCTATGACTTGCGAGGGGAAGGCGTCAAGCTGCAAGTTATGGCAACCAACAGGTACAGAACATGGTCCTTCCCAGAACTACACTACTCATGTGAGCTCATAACTCCCTCATGTATCTTTTCTAACACCGTCTGTCAATCTTTCCTGTCAGGAGCTACAAGTCTGAGGAGGAGTTTGTGCGCATCAACAACAAGCTGCGGCGTGGTGACATCATCGGTGTTCGTGGTAATCCAGGGAAGACCAAAAAGGGCGAACTGAGCATCATTCCCATAGAGATGACCCTGCTTTCACCTTGCTTGCACATGCTGCCCCACCTGCACTTTGGTCTCAAGGACAAGGTGAGCACCTTCACAATCCTGTAGTGGACATACAGAAAACATGTCAGGCCTTCATATAAATGAGAGATGATACATGACACCTTTAATTCATGTAACCTGCAGAAGAAATTACAATTTTTTGGGATCTTCACACTTTCTCTAACCCATTGCCTCCAGGAAACACGATTTCGCCAGCGATACCTGGATCTGATTCTCAATGACTATGTGAGGCAGAAGTTTGTAACACGTGCCAAGATCATCACTTACCTCCGCAGCTTCCTGGATGGGCTGGGATTCCTGGAGGTGAGGGAAATAGCCACTAGGGGGCACTTTTTTTTTTTTTTTTTTAAATGGTTTGTCAGGAAAATTACATTGGAGTGTGGAGGAGTTCGGGTTAAGACTTCAAGAGGGGTAAAGCTTCTTCTCTTTGATGTGGAAAGTTATTTTAAAGGTTTCTTTTTCACAAACAGGGTTTTGGTGATAGATGGAGATAGGTAACTGAGACTTTAAAACCACAACACACGTTTCTTACAGATTGAGACGCCCATGATGAACCTGATTCCTGGTGGGGCCGTGGCCAAACCCTTTGTGACCTACCATAACGACCTAGACATGAACCTTTACATGAGGATCGCTCCTGAGCTCTACCACAAGGTAACATGTCCCCCGAGGAAGAACCAATAACACATGAAAAAACACTTTCAACTCAATGCTCATATTTCTGTGTCTTTTTTTCCCAGATGCTTGTGGTTGGGGGGATTGACAGAGTGTATGAGATTGGACGGCAGTTCAGAAACGAAGGCATTGACCTCACCCACAATCCAGAGTTCACCACCTGCGAATTCTATATGGCCTATGCAGATTACCATGACTTGATGGATATCACAGAGAAGCTTCTCTCGGGTGAATGAAGGGGGTGTTTCTGCTTCATCATTCTGGAATGTGAATATATAGTGTTACTCACAGTGACATGTAGGTATGTAGCTGCTAGGTTCCATAACTAACTGGTCTACTCTCTCTTCCCATCAGGGATGGTCAAGCACATCACTGGAGAGTACAAAGTGAAGTATCATCCAGAGGGTCCAGAGGGCCCGACCTATGAGATCGACTTCACTCCTCCCTTCAGGAGGGTCAGCATGACGCACGACCTGGAGAAGGAGATGGGCGTCAAGTTCCCAGCTGCTGACACCTACGACAGTGACGGTAAGATAATGAATGCCGGTCAGTACAGTGCCACAGCTATACCTCTATATATTTATAGAATTTCCTAGGTTGTCTTACTGACCTGTCCCTCTCCACCCACCCCAGAGACACGTAAATTCTTTGATGAGCTGTGTGCCCAGAAAGGAGTGGAGTGCCCTCCTCCTAGAACCACTGCCCGCCTCCTTGACAAGGTGCCTTTTCTAATTTACATCAGGAAACCCTCCTCCTATACCTCTTCCGTGTTGTTGACATCACGACTAAACTGAAGTTGATGTTTATCCCTGCAGTTGGTGGGAGATTTCCTGGAAGTCACGTGTATCAACCCCACGTTCATCTGTGACCACCCACAGATCATGAGCCCCCTGGCCAAATGGTGAGCTCTTCCTATCCATATTACACTCATTTAAAAACAAGCAACAATGCTCTTATTCACATTCCAATGGACTGCAGGTTACCATTTGAAATAAGAGTCAACATAGGTCTTGCAGTGCCCCCTGCTTGTCAATGCTGATGTCTCTAGCTATGCTCTCCTTGATCTCTCCCCATATAGGCACCGGTCAGAGAAAGGCCTGACGGAGCGTTTTGAGCTGTTTGTATTGAAGAAGGAGATTTGTAATGCCTACACTGAGTTGAACGACCCTATCAGACAGAGGGAGCTCTTTGAGCAACAGGCTAAGGTCAGTGTGCCTGGGCGAGTCGGCTGAGTAATGCTAGAAGCAATGTAGTAGTTGGGGCCACTGAACTGACACATTTCCCAAACTAAGTTGCCTTACGTCAACTTAGTTACCATTGGTGCTTCATTTTCTTTGTGATATTTTCCTGTTTGAGTCACCACCCATAAATATTGATGAGCTACTTTGTTTTGGTTTTTCATCTAGCTTCTGTGTGTATTTTTGTGTTTTATTAGGCCAAGGCAGAGGGTGATGACGAGAGCATGTCCATTGATGAGACTTTCTGCACGGCACTAGAGTATGGCCTGCCACCAACTGCTGGCTGGGGCATGGGCCTTGACCGTCTTACCATGTTCCTCACAGACTCTAACAACATCAAGGTACAGTCAATACATACAGACAGAGGCCCATATAGATCCTGTGCAATCTCTAAAGCACTGTAGGCCTTAATGCTCAAATCAATGTAGTTTTTCAAGTCTGTTTTGGAATACTGAGTGTTCAAACAGGAATTTACAAGTGACCAAATCGGGGTGGGGGTGTGTTCAGATGGCAGTCATTTGCGGACATGGCTATGCTAGTTGTCATAGTAATGACTGGTGTGTGCTCAGTGGTGTAGGCTGATTGGTGGTGCTTGTGCTTCCTATCACTCAGAAGTTATGTAGCAGCTAAGATCACGACAATGTCTGCCATGGATGTTTCCCAGTTGCTTTAAATGTTCAAAGTCATAGTGTAAGAACACTTATAAAGGCTCAAATGATAAGATGATCCACCTTTCAAAAGGAGTCCTTTTTGGCTAGTCACAGCAGTCTGCTAGCTAGGTAGCTGTTCAGCTTTCTAGAACATCCAGTCATTTGTTTGTAAACCATTAACAAGCTCGTTAGCTACCACGTGTTCTTATCACACTGTCAACCGAGTAGCTAGCAAGCAACAAGATATGCCAAATAAGTCTAAAAAACAATAAATCAGATTTGACTGTTCAGACACAAGTTGAATGGCCAGGAATCAGATTTGTATCTGACTTCCATTGTACTGTAGCACATGGAACCAGATATTTCAAGCCTTGATTCAATGTGCTTTTTGGCTGTTCAGACTGCAGGAAAAGTAATAGATTTGAATCGGAAATGCAAAAGAATTTGCATGTGTGTCGCTTCAAACTGCCAATGTGAACAAGGCTTTAGGCATGCATGTTTATTATTATGCAGTAGGGGACACTGTTTTGATGCTTGTTTACACATGCAATACACTACAAACTTGAATGCACTTCAGCAGGACTCAGTGTCTGGGAAACCACCTGATGTTAATTCTGTTTCACAGGAGGTGCTGTTCTTCCCAGCCATGAAGCCTGATGACAACAAGACAGCCCCTCTCACAGAGGGCACCTCTGTGTAGTATTGTGACCTCGCCTGCTGGCAGATCTCTGCAGGGGTTGGCATGGTGATGAAGCCTGGGGAAATAATCAGATTGGTCTGTTGGTCTGGTCTCACTGTTTCCCGGTGGCATTGACTGTTTTCCATTTTATCATATGGTTTGAATCTTGCAATCTGCATTATTAAGGGAAATAAGTTACTTAAATAATTTTTCCACCATTACATGAAACATTAAATTGTGTGCTCTTATTACCTTGTGCTTTGTCTCTATTCTTTCTTCCCTCATTAGTGTGGTGGACATCCAAGCCCAATGTAATGTCAGTGAATGAGGGTTTCTGGACATGTTTTGTTGTGTTATTGTACGCTATACAGTCCAACTACTAGAAAAAAAACATGTTCACTCACAACTGCCATTGGCACAAAAATTAAATTGGACAGAAATGTGATTCTGTATTCCCATGATTGAGTTACATGTCAAAGTATGCGTCTACAGCTGATATACTGTAGTAGTAGGCCTAGGTTACTGGTCTGTTCTTTAGCCATGGTCTTAAACGGAAACAAACGAAACAGAGGAACGTACCAGAATTTGTCCAATAGAAACTGTTTGGCAGAATGACCACCTATTCTGTTACAAAATGTTTTGTCTTTTTCTTTTTTCCAAACAGAAAACATTTAGAAACAAACTAGAGTTTCTATTGGACAAATTCAGGTAGCTCAATCCCTGTTTCCTTCTGTTTGGTAAACGGTTTCTGTTGCAAGACGTAATGAATACACCCCTAGTGACTGAATATTTGACGACCAATGTGCACCACACCCCTAAAAGGATTGTGTGGGAGGACCTGTGTACAATACCTTTGGTTAGAGGAGGAAGAGCACAAGGTGAGTAGATGTGTTCTGTAAGTTCATTTCTAGTGAATGCAGTCCAATCACTTTCTAGTCATGCTGCAAAGTACTGTTGGACCCTAGTGTGAAATCTATCAAGAACCAGAATTTGTTTAACCCTCCTGCTGTGTTCCGGTCAAATTGGACTGATTTACAAGTTCTCTCTGAAAAATTGAGTTAATTTCATCTGATTGTCATAAGGTTCCATGACTTTATCCACACAGGGCATCTGAACACAAAACACATTTAGATGATTTTCATAAAACTTTGGGTGTTTTATTTAACTTTTGTACATCTGTGGTGCTCCCGGTCAAAGATTACCGGTCATTTAAAATGAATGGGGAGACTACAATTAGTGTATAAAATTGAGTTCAGGCACATGCCCATTCATGAGATGGACACACTTCCTCTCCCAGACCCCCACATGCATGTGTGATTGAGCACACACACACACCTCACTCCCCTTCTTGGGTTCCATGACAAGGAACCTTTCCCAAATAGAATCTTTCCCCCATGGGAACCACACCTGTTGGCATTCTCACAAACAATCGCAACATTGTTTCAATAATATATAGAACCTTTCTTGCAGCTCTGGTATCTAAAGCTTTTTTGAGGCCTTGCTCACAATTCATTCTGTGGCTTGCACAATGACCAAAAGATAGGTAGTCCAAACGATGTAGTCATTCATGTATGTGAGGCTATTGACCTTATCTTTAATCATGACACTGGTGAGGAGGAGAGTCCTTGTTAAACTTTGACAAAGTAGTCTGATAAATAGCACAATATGTTTCATCTGAGTATTTGTTATAGTCAAAATAATCCATACATCATGCTTTTTTTTTTTTTTTATCAAAAACGAGTTGTATGAGCTCAGGTCAATGAGGCCTACAGGCCATAAATAGCAAGTAGAAGTTCAAAACTTGTAATGTTCGCAAGAACTTAAGTTGATAAAAAGATCTAACAACATAATATATGGGTTGTTATGGATTATGATCAGCTATAACGGGGCGGTCATTTTGGACCGGGAACACAGAATAAATTAACATGAAACGAACACAACAGGAGTGTTAATGAAAGCAACACTATGTTCTAGGAACTGTTACCCAATCTCAACAGTTGTGTACTACAGTACAATGGAAAACGGACACAAAAGAAACAGTGACGGGGTTGGGGCTGTAATATTCATGGAGGAAAAACTATTTAGAGTCATAACCTACCAAGCATAATGAGAATGATCGCGTTCCCCTGTTCAGATGTTGCATGAATCAACCAATGGTTGAGTGCCAAGGCATAGATTGACAGATTGTTATAACGTATGTGATTAGCTGACAGTTAAAATACAGGCAGTGTAAAATATAAAACTCTTCAGCAACGCCTGGGCAGAGGAACGCGCCCAAAACCTTATGGTTAGTTCCACAATGCCATAAAGATGCAGAGTAGACAGACTAATAGACAGAAGAAAATCTAACACTGCCAACTATGCGGAAAACAACTATTATATTCCGAAATATTCTGTTGCGCATTTATTACGCATTGAGAGTATCCATATAAGGAAAAGCCTTATCGGCAAATACGGTCCAACTTCCAGATAGTCCTGAAGAAATTCTGCTTCTATTTAATATCGAGAGCGCGCAAATGGTGATTGTGCGCGTTCCACTCAGTCAATTGCATGTGTAATCATTTCGGCCGACACTGAAGATGGCGATGAGAGTAGCGTTCCGGTGCCTTTCTGCAAACTTTTCCACAGTACTGGTTCAGCTTTCTCGACCTGTACAGATATCCGCAAATCGGCATTTATGGAAGGCAAACACCGCACGGACACTGAGCACCGCCTCGCGACTGTTCACAGGTAACAATTTGTTACAATGTTGCATGCTAGATTTATCAACATCACAATTGATGTGTGGCTACACATTCCAGTCGCAGAGGGGGAATGATCTCACGCTGTTTTGGTGACATTCCCACGGTACGTTTCAACACGTCAGAGAGAGCATGAACGATTTTTATTTTATTTGGTGATCAGCATATCCAGTTTTGTAAGCAGTTTAGAACGAATGCACTGCTAAGAAAGTTTGGTCGATGGCACAAATAAAAAGTAGCCTAATGCTGGCTGTTACGTGGTCTAAAAGTAAACTATTCTCTCGTTATTTCCAGACAGAAATAAAGTGATTTTGTTTTTATGAAATTCCAATGGAATTTTGGGATTCCCTGACCAGCCTGTCGAACAACGCTCCCCGCGATAGGTTGGTTTAACCGTAACATTTTGAATTATATGGTCGCTTTCCATAAACTGCTATCTGGGATGTCCCCAAAGGTAGCCAGGTCGATTAAAGCGTTCATTTTCTTAAATAATGTTTTACAGTGTAGCCTATCAGAGGTTTAACTTGACCTTGCAACGATTTGCTGGGTCTGCTATCCACGGTCTTAAAAAAAAATTAGGTTTGTTAGGCCCTCACACCCACTTTCTCGTGCCCCAATGTAATGGATAATTACTAACAGCAAGTCACGCACGAGTTTGGACATGGGCTGGTCAGGAGTAAAACATTTGATCATACATCTATATTTAGCATATTTACTACATGTGTAGTCTGCAAATGGTAAATACATATGTGGTGGTTTAGTCTAAATGATATTGAAGATCTCCATTAAGGTAAGGCTCTCCCCTGAGTCTTTCAGACAAACCAGCCATGCCCCAGCATCATGCACAGTTCACAATCTGGTTTAAACCTGTATTTTTTTTTTCCTGCATGATCTGATGCTAGCATTGGACACTGAGGCATTTCTTTCCTCCCCAGCATATCGGGAAAGATTGACAGCGTTTTACATAAACCATATTTTAATGTTTCTTGCTCAAAATCTGGATTACATATCTGTCCAAAATAATATAAAATATTACTAGTTAATTTAATAGAAGGAACAGCCTACATAGCAGATTAGAGGAAGGATGTTTTTTTTTTACTTCAACCAATAGAGAACTGTTATGTGTGTGCTCCTCCCACCACTCATACTGTGTACAGTAATAGCTGGAGAATGCTGGTGCATTGTTTGAGCAATTGACATCACAATGGTGATAGTAATACAATTCACATCTAGTTTGACATTACTTGGCTGAATGTGGGGCAGTACATTAATGGTATCTTTTGCCATCATGCAGTATTTTAAATTAGGTTTGTAGTTTTGCACAATACTTTATGGCTCTGGTCCATAGTACATTAGTGTCCTTTGGACGGTAAGTATCAAGGGCAATGTTTGGGATGGGTACCCCCCCCCCCCCAGAGTTTGGAAACCCTAAACTGATTGTGTACTCATAGAACACAGAACTTTACATTTTTTAGTTTTTCAAGTTTATGGCCGTGTCAACTAGTCAGTGTAGTGTACTAATACTTTATTAGTCTGCTGTTTTTCTATGCACATACATCCCATTATCTGACGTGTATGTCTATTTTTACAGCCCTCAAATTCACAGACAAGCATGAGTGGGTACGAGTAGAGGGTGGAGTTGGTACAGTTGGCATCAGCAATTTTGCTCAGGTAGGTAGTTTGGTTGATACTTTAATCAATGATTTAGTGTGCTGCTGTTTCTTAATTACTGATAATCTGACATTTATTGGTCTACATAATGCCTGTATTGTCTTGAGAGATTTATTTTGGGACTTTGCACCTTGTCCTGCAATACAAAGACATATACAATTTTACATATGTATAACTATTGACTACTTGTATTATGCCTGACTTAAAATTTGAGGGCCAATCTGATATATGTGCAATAACTAAGTTTACCACAACTTTCATTGGCCTTATTTTATGCTTCATGAAATCAGTTACACGTTAGAATTCTTCCCAGACTTTCCTCAAGGTATACTTCAAATATGAATATCTGCTAAAATGTTATAATTTGTGTCCCTCCATTGTAGGAAGCATTAGGTGATGTGGTGTTTTGTGGACTCCCTGAGGTGGGGCAAAAACTTGAACAAATGGGTGAGATTTTTATTCCTGTTTAAGTTTCCTCCCACAAGTAAATGAGCTTTGTTGCCAGTAAGGAGGGTTTTGCATGTCCTTTGCTTGTGTTTCAGAGGAGTTTGGTGCTTTGGAAAGCGTGAAGGCTGCTAGTGAGTTGTACTCTCCTCTGACTGGAGAGGTAACTGAAATCAACACAGAGCTGGCAGACAACCCTGGACTAGTGAATAAATCCTGCTACGAAGGGGGTGAGTATCAAGACAGTGACATGACAAATCAGTTGATGTGTATGTTTGACATTTTAGTCATTTAGCAGACTCTTTTATCCAGAGCAACTTAGATGAGCAAATTAGGGTTGTCTTGCTCAAGGACACATTGACAGATTTTTCACCTATTCAGATTGGGGTTTCAAACCAGCGACCTTTCGGTTACTGGCACAACGCTCTTAACCGCAAGGGTACCTGCCTCCTCCTCATGTGATTTTTGTTGGTGAATAATCATTCAACATACTATTAAATCCCCTCTCCTGACAATGTTACTGATGGTTGCTGTTCTTTGACTTCCAGGCTGGCTAATTAAGATGACTATTGACAACCCTGCAGAACTTGATGGCCTCATGGACGATGGCTCCTACGAGAAATTGATCAAATCCCTTGATGAGTAGACTGCTCGACTCTCCATGTTCCTTTTTTAAATGTTCTTTTTAATGATGACTACAGGTCTTTCACACTAATCCTATCTGGACGGGCTGTAAAATCTCAGCTCAAATGGTATTCTGTAAAGTAGCCCTATTTATTTTGCCTGTAATTGTTTCATCACCAAGATAACCAAAATGTTAATTAACAATGCTCATCTTTGTGCTTATTGCTGATGAAACCACAAGACAACCTGAATGGTTTGTTCCCATGTCTTGTTGGCACAACGATAAATCCTGTTGGCACAATAATCAAGGATTTATTATTTCAGGTGCTTCGTTTGGACTGAAAGAAAATACAGACAAGTGGCAACAGGTTGGAAATGAGAAGTCGGATAAATGAAATACAGCGTACAATCCATTGTTTTTTTTTCATTTTGACTTTTATATTCCATCTGGTGGGAAGGATGAAATACAGTACTATTCACTTCCATAAACCACCTTAAGTCATTAGCTAATAGTCTGAACTTAATTTGGTGTCTGGCAATGCAAGACTAGTCAAAACTTTGGCTGGCAGCTTGGCACTTCCAAAGACTCCCACACTTGTAGATTCACATTCTTCAGCAAGATAACCTTTTAGAACAAAAGACTACAGCACAAATGAAACAAGAATCAATTATATTTGGGATATTTTTGTATTTTGAGGTAACATCTGGAATATGTGGGATATATTGCATTTTTTTGTTACACTGTTTATACACCGCCTGTATTTATATACTGGATGGTGGCATAGCCCACTAATGTCTACTGCTATACATATTCTTAGTATATATTTTTGGTGTAGCCCTATATATGCGTAAATTTCATTTGGATTTGTCCTGACATTCATGATATCTTGTTTTTGATTATTTGTGTACTTGTTTGACACTTTTACTGCATTGTTAGGAGCTAGGAAGCCAAGCATTTTGCTGCACCTGCTATAACCTCTGCTAAACTGTATGTGACCAATAAAATTTGATTTGATATCCTGCTGCTGTATTTTCCAACCCAAGTGATTCAAGCTAATGGTAACTGAAAGTTACACTCCAGTGATATTAACACATTTAATATATCCACACAGTAGCACTGATTTATTAACATATAATCAGCACAGTCGGTTAATGGAACAGTAGTATATATTGTTAGTGGCTAGTTTCCCATTCTGTGAAGGGTGTGTGTGGACCTATTCCTAGAAATTACCCTGCTTTGAACTAGACCTTTTTGTTCTGATGCCTAACATGTGAAAAACCAGGGGGTAGAGAAGCACTGCTGAAACAAACATGCTGATACTGGCCGCTTCTCGTTGCTAACATTGACTCTCGGCACACCTTGACTTTTGCCCTTAGATCAAGATAGAGATGAGGTGCAGGGGAGGGTTTGGTCAATGATTAATGGCAAAAGTGGGCACAGAATCAGTGTAGCAGAGAAACAGCTAATCTTTGACTATATAGTTTTTAACCTTTAACTATGAAGGGGAATGGGGCTTAAATACTTTACAGATGAATACCATTTGGCTGTCGGACAGAGAAGATCCTCTCGGGATGGTCCTGTCTTGATGCAATGAGCAGAGTGACGGTGTTGCTGTTAATGTGCACTTTAAAAAGTGTGCTGCATATCTTTATTGTGATTTCAAGAAAGTATTAGGGTTTAATATTTCGATGCACAACGCTCCTACATTGAAAACATGTCATTCATTATCATTACAATGAGAATGGAAAATTGGGGGATACTCTGAAAAATAGGCTGTGTGAAACAGGTCCATAAGTGAACCGTGTGTAACTTTGTGGGGCTGCAGTGACCCATTGTGGTGTACCTACAAAAATACATCAGCAATAAATCAGATTTGAGTGTACGACCATTAGTTATTGAACAAAGCATCTTTCATGCATGCATACTGGTTGTTTCAATATGTGTTGTATTGGGGCTTGATTATGGTATGAAAAGCACGTTAGCATTATGCCAAAACCAAGAAAATTTGATATACTAACAAAAAGCGTACAAAAGCTAATTCGATCTGAATGGATTCTGAACAAGATATATATATTTTTTAAATCGAAGATTATGATTGAATCTGTTTTAATACAACTCTTCACACGTGCATTTTAGTACATCCGTTTGACGAACCATTGCGTCTACCATTGGGTGCCATATCCCACAATGCACAGTTTTAGAACTTCCTTTTTCCTTTCAGCCATTTTCCGCCTCAGACGGTATGTGAAACTAAGCTCACTGTCTTTCAAACGAAATCGCTCTTAATCCTCCAATATATCAAAATGTATGTTACTTTTATGCATTTATTGCCAACGTGTATGATGTTGTCGTTCAGAATATATGACTATTGATGAGTTAGTTGAGATAAAGACAAGCCAGATAGGTTGACTGCTAAACCTTTCTGGGTTGCAGACGCATGTAGGTCTGTGTTGTCAGTGACGTTACAACTGTTTCATTGTCACCAACCTGTCGGTAATGATCTAGATTATCGACAATTAACTCCAATGATTACGGAGCCATTAACACAGTAAAATATACGTCTGTTTGTGTTGAAATCAATTGGTGCATCCCCAGTTAGCCTGGACGTGATGGCTAGCTAACAGCATTTAGCATTCATTTTTTTCCCTCCGCTGGATGGGCTGATCTTATTGCTAAATGTGATTAGTTTCTACATGTGTTAATTTCCTGTTTCAGGGAAGTAGGCAACCATGGCACCCAGCCGGAATGGCATGCTTTTGAACCCACACTTCCACAAAGACTGGCAGACGAGGGTGCGCACCTGGTTCAACCAGCCCGCAAGGAAGACTCGCAGGTAGGCCTTGATTAGTTACATTGGTTTTAAGTAAAGTATAATGGTTGGATACATGTTAACTTTTGGTTGAACTGTCTTACGTTTCAAACGTCTGCTGTATGCAAACCTACCAGCTATTAACTAGCATGTTTATGTGATGTACCTAGTTGGTTAACTAGCTGTATGGAATTATGACTATGGTGTAGTTTTGTTGTATGCATGGTATGTATGTATGTGTGTGATGGAGGTCTATGTGATGAACAGACTCCTCATTTTTCAGGCGAAAGGCCCGTCAGATCAAGGCTCGTCGTATTGCCCCACGTCCTGTGGCCGGACCCCTCCGGCCTCAAGTCAGGTGTCCCACCATCAGGTATCACACCAAGGTGCGCGCCGGACGTGGCTTCACCCTGGAGGAGCTCAAGGTAAGAGGAATATTAACAGTACATTTACTTTGTGAATAATAACCTCCAGGTTTAGGCAGTGTTAGTACGTTATGTAAGACTAAACAGCCTGAAAGAAAGGTGTGAGTTTATTGAATATATTTTGGCTTGCAGACTACTATAACCTTTTACAGCAGTCAAGTGATGACAAATCTCCGGAATCTCTGTACCTCCTTGATGATTCAACTTGAACCTATTTGCTGATGTCTGCTTGTTTTAATGCGTGCTGTGCATATGAAAACTTAAAACTGGTCAATTGATTCATAACATGGGGCTCAAGCCAGTTATTAACCCATTTTTGTTTGACAGGCTTTTTTGTCTGAATGTAGCAATCTACTTGTATTGAGTTATGTGCAAGCCTTCACACTCCTAAAAGTCCGGGCATGGCTAGCAACTAAATGCCCAACATTCCTCAAATATTTGGTTCACTGCTTTGCATGTGCTTTGTACTCTAGGCTGCCGGTATCCACAAGAAGACAGCCCGCACCATTGGCATCTCTGTTGACTCCCGCCGTCGCAACAGGTCATCGGAGTCCCTGCAGGCCAATGTACAGCGCCTGAAAGAGTACCGCTCCAAGCTCATCCTCTTCCCCAGGAAGGCCTCCGCACCCAAGAAGGGAGACAGCACTGTAAGTGTCAGTCATAGAACGTTGGGTTGAGTGTTTATTAACATATGGGACACGCATAACCATATTGTCAGTGATTGCTTCATTTGACGCTCAGATTATAAATATTTGCGTTGGAAGATTTCATCAGTCATGCGTAACATTACTGTTAAACGTGATTTCAGAAAATTAGCTTGTGATTGAAATAAAGAAACCTGGGTTGTGAGCAGCTCTGGGCCAGCAGTCAAGTGATGACAAAATCTCCGGAATCTCTGTACTACCTTGATGATTACATTTGAACCTATTATCTGATGACTGCCGGTTTCATGTGTCCAGTGCCCATTCTGTAGTTTCTGAAACGGCCTGTTAGCAAGGAAGTTTTGGAGTTAAGCTGTAGAAATTGGGCTTTAAACTGGTCTGTGGAGGTTTTGACATTTTTTCCTGCATTTTGTGCAGAGTAACATTGATCTGCATGGTTATCTGGACTTTGTTTACGTGCTCTGTTGTAGATTTAGTTTCAGTTGGTGTGCAATTAAATGTTTGAAATCTCTTTTCACCCCAGTAGCATTTTAGATTGACTGCATTGTCTTGAATGTGCACATGGTAGATGTTACTTTTCCTGCGAGCATTAAAACCTTTCCCTTTCTCCAGGAGGAGGAACTGAAGATGGCCACGCAGCTCTCTGGCGCTGTCATGCCCATCAAGAATGTACGTATCACACATTCATATCACTTGATTCACCCAAAAAAAGGAAGTTCATGTTCTTTAAAACAAACTTAACGCTGATTATGGTTATTGAATATAAATGGGATGACCATGTCATAATTTAAATATTTAGAGGATGTATCTAGAGTCTTATGTATTGAACATATGTTCGAGCTCTTTCAGCAGTCAAGTGATGACAAATTCTCCGGAATCTCTGTATTACCTTGATGATTCTCTTTGAACCTATTATCTGATGACTGCCAGATTGTGCTGGGCCTTAACTTACAGAAGTGGACGTACAAATAATTAAATCATTGAGTAATAACATAGTGCCTAATCCATTCATTGTATTTGACTTTCTCTGACTGAAATGCCCTACTCTTAATGAGTATATATTTACATCAACATTGTTGTAATTGGGCTCTTCTCCCTTTGCTGCAGGTACACAAGAAGGAGAAGGCCAGGGTGATTTCTGAGGATGAAAAGAACTTCAAGGCTTTCGCCAGCCTGCGTATGGCCCGTGCCAATGCCCGTCTCTTCGGCATCCGTGCCAAGAGGGCAAAGGAGGCGGAAGCTGAGAGTATTGACAAGAAGAAATAACCGTTAGTTTCTATGGAACTTTCAAAAATAAAAACATGTATAACTTCACTGGTCATTTTTCAATTTGAAGGGTCATGTTTGTTACCATCTCATCCTGTAATGTTTTTTTTTTTGCAGTTGTGGATACATTTCTGTTCAATGGTGTTAAACACTCAACTTAGGTACATTTAAAAAATGTTTTTTCATGCGTTAGTATTTCAATTCACATTTGATGGGTTATAGAAATACAGGCATCAATGCTAATGTTAAATAGTGTTTACTGTGTTACCCAAGAGACAAATGGATGGAATACATCTTGCCCAGTCACTACCAGCAAGTGGCAGCTGTACTACATTGAAAATCCCTCACCCTGGCATTTTCTAATTGTATGTGGAAACCAGTCTCCTGAGTGTGAAGTACACACTATGGAAGTTACATTTTCAAGGAAGTGGCTTTTTGAGTCGTCTTCAGCGTGTCAAATGTAGCACAATTGTCCTCAAGCCCAAAAATGTATAAGTAAATTCATCCACAAACTATAATTGATCTTAAATTTACTGCTCTTGATTAATTTCATAAACCCATTCAAACTGTTAAGTGATGTAAAGCAGAAGTGTTTGCTTTCAAATCTCAATAGAATGTGGCACCCAGGGCGAGTCAATTCCATCTCCGAAACACACGTTAGTTTCACTGCTAGTTCAACCAGAACCTTGTGTGCTTGTATGTTTTAGGGACTTATGAGCAATCCTCCAGCCCTGTAGTAGTTCATGAAAATGTGGTTTTGAGTTGTGTAGTCAAAAGAATCTATGGAAAGGTTGATTGTGGAATTCCTAGATTCCCATCCTAGCCCTAAGATTTCCAGTTTGGTATTTATAGGGGTGTAAAACGCAACATGCAACAATTTTAAGATTTTACTGAGTTACAGTTCATATGAGGAAATCTAGTCAATTTAAATCAATTCATTAGGCCTGTATCTATTTATTCCACATTACTGGGAATAGAGATGGTTCTGTTGTTCAGATACCTAAAAAAAAAAGAGTCAGATCTCGTGTGACCATTTGCCTCGTGCAGCATACATCTCCTTTGCGTAGATTTGATTGTGGAATGTTGTACCACTCTTCAATGGCTGTGAAATTGGTGGGAATGGGAACACACTGTCATGACACGTTGATCCAGAGCATCCCAAACATGCTCAATGGGTGACATGTCTGGTGAGTATGCAGGCCATGGTGGAACTGGGAGATTTTCAGCTTCCAGGAATTGTGTACAGATACTTGTGTATTGGGGGCCGTGCATTATGCTGAAACATGAGGTGATGGTGGCGGATGAATGGCTCGACAATGAGCCTCGGGATCTCATGGTATCTGCATTCAAATTGTCATCGTTAAAAACCATTGTGTTTGTTGTCCATAGCTTATGCTTGCCCATACCATAACCCCACCACCATCGTGGGACACTATTCATAACATTGACATTAGCAAACCGCTTGCCCACATGACACCATACATGCAGTTTGCCATCTGCCCGGTACAGTTGAAACCAGGATTCATCCATGAAGAGCAGACTTCTCCAGCATGCCAGTGCCCATTGAAAGTGAGCATTTGCCTACTAAAGTTGGCTATGACGCCGAACTGCAGTCAGCTGAAGACCCTGGTGAGGACAACGAGCACACAGATGAACTTCCCTGAGACGGATTCTGACAAGTTGTGCAGAAATTCATCGGTTGTGCAAACCCACAGCTTCATGAGCTGTCAAGGTGGCTGGTGAAGAAGCCGGATGTGGAGGTCCTGAGCTGGCATGGTTACAAGTGGTCTGCAGTTGTGAGGCCAGTTAGACGTGCCTCCATATTCTCTAAAATGACTTTGTAGACGGCTTATGGTAGAGAAAATAACATTCTCCGGTAACTGCTCTGGTGGACATTCCTGTAGTTAGCATACCAATGTCTCTGGAGAGACTTGAAAATAGCTGTGCAGCGACGCTCCCCATCCAACCTGACAAAGATCGAGGGTCTGCAGAGAAGAATGGGAGAAACTCTCCAAATACAGGTGTGCCAAGCTTGTAGCTTCATACCCAAGACTCAATGCTGTAATCGCTGCCAAAGGTGCTTCAACCATGTACCGAATAAAGGGTCTGAATGCTTATGTAAGTGGTTTATTTTTAATAAATTAACAATAATGTCTAAACCTGTTTTTGCTTTGTCATTAGTGGGTACTGTGTGTAGTTTAAGGGGGGACGGAGTCAATTTTAGAATAAGGCTGTAACTTAACAAATGTGGATAAAGTCAAGGGGTCTAAATACTTTCCGAAGGCACTGTACCTTGACATTCTACCACCATGGTATTCCCATGCACCTGACACTTCTGCACTGTGAGTAATATCCTGGGGATGAGATTATCACCACAGTAACGGCAGACTCTATGGTAACAAGGTCTGACAGCATTGTTCCTATGCTCCTCTGATAGCATGACTGCTTTTAAGGTTACTTGAATGTCAACTGTAGCAATGTATGCTATAGCACCTACACTTAACCAATACACTGTAGCTTTGACAATGTACATGAAGGCAGCCTTGAGGTGTGTGTGTGTGTGGGCTATACCTTAAATGAATTCATATTAAATTGAGTGTATGCAGGCTTTGAGTGTATGTCATGTCTCTTGATTTGCTGGGCAGTGGGAGTATTATGCAAACATCACATTTCCTCTGCTCCTGCATACTGTCAGCCAAGACAACCTCTGATCGGCGCAGAATAAAACATAAGCTTCGTTTCCAATTCACTGAGCCATATTTAGATCAACTAGATCACGTTAAAACAAAAGCACACCAACTAGATTTAAGTGGAAATAGGAGCAACCATAGCCAGTATGGGAGCCTCTAGAATCAATGAAGTATTGGGAGTTTGCCCAATATGTCTAAGAATATCTTAACACAGGGGACCTGCTGGGTTGAGGATTACATATGAAGTTACACAAACTCCTCACTAGTGCCTGCACAAATTCAATGTTCTTGTTTTCCATTTTTGTCACCTGAATGGCAGGAATTGTTAAAGTTGGTTGGTATGTGGCTCTCGTTATCAAAATAGTTTTCTGTTGAACGCAAGCAATCCTGCACCATTTTTACGGGAAAACATTTGAACTACACAACAGTGTAATGTCTGCCTGGGAGCTAGAGTGGTATAAACAGCTAGATAGCAAGAAGCCTCTTGATAAATATATGCATAAATACACAGGAAGAGTCAAGAGAGAGGCTTTAGTGTTGGCACAGCGGCAACAGATGGTTCTGGTTAAGAGCTACAGCATAATTGAGCTCAGGTGTATGGCCCAGGGCACTGCTGGTTCCTACTTGCAATGAATTCCCATCGAGTTCGATACACAGGAAGTGAGAATCTAAGAAAATAGGGTGACCATTCTTTAGGCTACAACTGCAATAAACCATCTTGCTACCGTGGCATCAAACCCCTGTTTTCATGTTAATTCTGGTATTCATGTGAGCTTCTTTACATTTACTTAAGAATTATAACATAAAGGAAATCAGTGATACCATCAGGGTCATAGGTCAAGGAAACAGCACTCTGTTTTAAAGAGGCAGAAAGCCTTGGAGGGGAGGATGTTTCCTGCTGCAGGGTTTGTTTGATGTGATCATGAGGGACAAACAGCCCAGTTAAGCAAATAATTAAAATCGAGCTAAACGTTTAGTGGTGTTGGAATAGGTAGCTCTCTGCTCAATGCTGATTAGCCTCCCTATTAACTGCCAATAGTCTTTCTGGAGGCCTAGTTTTTACAAGGCGCAAGACCTCAACTGTGTACCTGTGGAGTGCTCCTTGACTGGCCACCTCTGAAAGAGGGGCTCAGTGAATTGAGCAAAGCTTCTCTTGTAATCAACACCAGAACCCGGAGGATGTATTGCCACCAATGATGTTTCCCTATTTAGAGAACATTTGGAGAGGAATTGCTAAGTCAGACATTTTCTCTACATCCCATAATAGGCCTTGACCTTATTAAGCAGTGGGAGCAGGCATATAGTGTACTTGAATTCTTTTACCCAGCCTATTGTCATCCAAGTGGGAAGGCAGAAAGGATATGTGCTGTAGGTGGGACCCCCACCACTTATAATTGCTACAGTTAAGTGCTTTGAAAGGAAAACGTACAACTCTGAATACACTTCATTGTCGTCTGGAAAGCTATCATGTTATATAATCTTTAGCCAGTTTTAGTGAGTTCACAAAAATGATATAGGCCTTGTGGGTGGGCTGAAAAAGGCTTCATATGAAGAGAACGGGTAGTGTGTAAGTGTGGGTGTCAAATTATTTTAAAACCTGCCCAACACTTGTTGATATTCAGATCATTATAGCATTAGCTATAGGCCTTTCATTGTTATTAAATAGTCTTAAACATGCTGTTGTGTGTGTGTGTGTGTGTGTGTGTGTGTGTGTGTGTGTGTGTGTGTGTGTGTGTGTGTGTGTGTGTGTGTGTGTGTGTGTGTGTGTGTGTGTGTGTGTGAGGGTGGCAGATGTAGCGGAAGGGTGAGAGAGTATGAGACATTGCCTGTTATTTATAAGAGTAGCACCGACTGCGATTCATCTCCATTGTTTCTCCATTAGAGCTCAGTGTCACTTAGGGTCCTTAGCTGTCTGGCCAGCCACATCAGGGCGCTCACACACACAACTTGTTGTGCCATCACCCGAGGATCTGTCTAATTCAATCTCTGCTGTCTGGCTGTCAAGTGTCTCCTGTGTTTCCTGGGGTTGTAATTATTGAGCTCCGTGAAAGACAGCAGTCGTTTCAGTGATACTAAAAGTCATATCTAGCCACTGGGAGTAATGTAGTTACATTGTGTCACACTAATAGACCTATTACTGGAGGGAGAGACGATGTATCTCTTACTTGATGTAATCGAGTGAATATTTTTGGGTGGATTGCAGACAGTTATTTTGCCTTTAAACTGAGCAGATATGATCTGGCAACAAGGTACAGTGTTTGCAGTGTTTGATACGCAGATATAAGCCAGCAATACAAATGGGGGGGATCACATTGTATGTGGACAGTATAATATGTATAATAATATGTAATATGTATAATAATATGTAATATGTATAATATGTAGCCCATTAGTGTTGAGGAAAACATTTATGGTTGTATATGTGTAATTTGTATGCTTTTAATTGTCTGTTGGTCACTGTGGCTGTGTTTTTTATTTGATCTATAGCAGATTAAATTAAAAGGATAATCAACAAATGCATAAATGCTCTGGTGGTCAACTTTAGCTAAGGCTCACGGGAAAATGAGCAGAAAGGTGAGATGATTAGTGTGGAACAGCCGCCAAAATAGTGTTCGTGTATCACTATTGTGAACCGCTGTCGCACCTCTACGTCTCCCTCCAGCGGATTCTGGGGACATTGCGAGTTTTATCGGTGTGGTTTGGAAGATCCACTCCCTCGCTCTGCTATCACACACCCCTTGCCTCTCCCCCCACTGTTCCTGAGTTTCGGAAAATCAAGCAGTGTGTTGAAGGAAAGGTAACAACAAGTGTAAATCCAGGGGACCACGACAGGTAGGAACAAGCAGCAAGAGTTTGGATGTATTATTTTGAAGCATATGATGCAAGTGTCTAAATGATGGAGGTAATCGAACATAATAATGTTATTGCAGAGTATTTTTTTAAATTTTTTTACGTGTATGTTGTATTGTTATATCATTCACTGTGAAATGCTTGGATTCATTCAGAGGCTGTGGAGGTGCATCGATAAACGACCAGTTTAGCCAGTAATGTAGATCAGTTTATATATATTTTGTGATGATAATTGAATGAATAAGGCAGTCGCGCTTCTCTCTGTCACCCTCAACAAATCATGCTGTAGTTATCGTAGGAAATTATTTAGATTGAGACCAAAGTTGAGAACAAAATCTTTATGAGTCGCTTAGTTGGATAGAAGTCATGTCAATTACAATTGTACAAGTCTTGAGTAGTCATTTATCAAGCTTAGCTGTCTATAACTGACTGTCTACCAGATATAGCACAGATATATATATACTAGATAGACACATTATATTTTAAATGCACATGCTACGCACGGTTTAACATGACCGTGGAGGGGTGTGTGCCCATGTAGTTGTTGGTTCATTGGTCAGACAACAGGTTGTAGACATATTGCTGATCAATAAGAGGTTATGAGAATATCTTTTCCACATTTTCGTTTTTATCTGTAACATTTATAGATCAGCACTTATTTTTTGCATTTATTTTCCACCACCATGTTATGTCATTGCAGTATATAAACAAATACTTATAAGAACATGGAACCAACTGAACGTTACAAGTGTTGGGCAGATTATTTCGAACTAATTACAACTCTCGGTTATTGGTTGTTTTATAGTAGCCAATAATCTCAATATGTGTTCTATTTTATGAGTCATATGGAGCCCTTATCATTTGTTCTTATTGTTTCTAACTACCTCGTCAAACACTTATGATTGCTGCCAAGGGCGCCTGATCTAATGTGACATAATTGCTTCAACCGAGCCTCACCCCACTGGAGAGCAGCAGTCGAGTGACTGAAGGTCGCTATCCATTGTCGGTGGTGCTGAAATAGGGCAATGTGGATTCTTGCGCCTGGGCAGGCTTTGTCACTATTCTATATTTTTTTACTAAGTAGCAATTCACCTGTTATTATTCAATCACCTTCATAGCATACCTCATATGCAAACTTCTTCCTGTCTGAACTTGGATTCTGATAATATTTATTTGGGTACCTATAATTCGCTCCTTTTAAGATTAGGATGATGTTAAGGTTCAATAGCATTTTGTTTGTGGATATATGGTATTTTGCAAATACTTAAATACAGTGCAGTCGTCAACGTTATTTTTTTTCCTATGTTTTATATATGTATTCACACTATGAGGTTGGAATAATACTGTTGACATTTTGAAAATTATTATGCCTTTTAATACAAAAGCTGTTTGAAAAGACCACCTGAAATGTCAACCTGTTTTGGTAAGATTGAATGTTTTGGTCTGCCTGGTGACATCACCATAAGAAAGACAGTTCCAAATCTCTTTGCCAATAACATCTAGTTTTCAGTTTTCCCCATTCAGACCACTCCTAGACAGTCGTAGAAAAATTATTGCTTTAGAAATTGCTCTTGGCTAAGAAGCTATTTTTGACCATTTGAATTGAATACAATCACAGTAAGGTACTTTATTGTTACTCAGAAATGATTTGATATTGAGATAAAAACAGCTGCATTGGACCTTTAATTAGTGTTTTCTTTACATAGATACAGCACCTGCGTGGACTTTGAAGAGAAGGATGATCGGGACCATACCCTTTTTTTTAACCCAGTTGTGATGCTCATGGACAACTTTTTCATGAAGAACATATGAAAACACATTTTGGCTGATCCTGAATCGTGACTCTCCACAGCTTTCTGGTCATCTAATCAAGACTCCCCAGCCTCCATCCAGCTCAGCCCACGTTGTCTGTTATCGCTGCAGAAATTAAATTACACCTGCCTTCATCTCAAATACAGACCTCTGCGAGAACTCTTTTCCCTTTTGTAATTTTCACTACCAAGTCCAAGGATCCATTCTTCTATGTATCTAACTCTGTGAGATTTCAGTGCCTCGTTCGGCTTGAATCCCTTAGCCATCCCTAGTAGTTCCCATTACTCTGAGCTCTCGGCAGCACCCACCCTCTCTTGCTCCTTACTGGTTGACACCTCGGGTCCTGAGCCAGGATGAATGACGTCCAGGATGCTACCTCTCCAGGGGCCGCCCTTGGTGGCCCTGTCGCCTGCGTCTCCAAAGTGGAGCTGCGCGTCGCCTGCAAGGCCCTGCTGGACCGAGACACACTGAACAAGTCTGACCCATGTGTCATACTCATGGTGCAGAACCAGGGACAGTGGACAGAGGTGAGTACCCCCCCATCCCCTGAATGTCCCCAACCTACTGGCCTGGTAAAGTCTTGACTAACATGGTTCACTCCATAATGTACTGATTGTATGAACAATAAGTAATGGATGTTGATGCTAAAACAACTAAGCCTGTGAAACTCAAACCCCAGTAATGAGCTGCATAAGTATCTCTATGATGTTGACTCCCTATCTCTTTCTCACAATCTCTTTCTACGTTGCAGATCATAGTTTCTTGTCTGTCTTGGAATTACACTGGTACACTATCTGTAATATGAGCTGGGGGTGTGTGAGCTATGAATAGCATATTTCCCATGATGCAGTAGTCCACTATAGTAGTCCACTATAGAGTCCACACTGATATTCTGTGTATCTATAAGACTGTTTTAATTATAGGTGGTTGTTAAAGAAATCCATATTTGTTCCTTCATTCCACTGCATTCCCATATGAGATGGGGTGATTTGAGATGGGATTCCAGCCTGGCACTGCTGATGTATGTTGATATGAATCCGTGGTAGTAAGCACAGAGGCCTACACTTCCCATTCCCTTGTTAATTAAGCCATGCATTAGTGGCAAAATATGTTAACAAAGTGGAGGACCATAAGAGTGTCTGTAATGGTATGTAGCGATGCTTGTTGTAAGTGTATATACTGAGTGTACAAAAGTCGTAAAATGTTTAATTCCATGTATTACAAACATGGCACAAACATGGCATTCATTCCAGACCTGCCAGTGGTGCTATAGATCATAGGAAAAAACTAAAAGCAAGACAGAAAGGTAGAGTCTTCTAATTACTATATTGTAACGAAACAGATATCACCAATCTAAAACAGTGTTGGCAATATATCATATACACTGAATGTAGGAAACATTAACCTGTACGGGATCGGTCCCCCCCCCCCCCCCCCCCCACGGGACGGTTGAGCTAACGTGTGCTAATGTGATTAGCATGATGTTTTAAGTAACAAGAAAACTTCCCAGGACATAGACATATCTGATATAGGCAGGAAGCTTAAATTATTGCTAATCTAACTGCACTGTCCAATTTACAGTAGCTATTATCGTGAAAGAATATCATGCTATTGTTTGAGGAGAGTGCACAGTTATGAATTTGAAAATGTATTAATAAAACCAATTAGGCACATTTTGGCAGTCTTGATACAACATTTTGAACAGAAATACAATGGTTCATTGGATCAGTCTAAAGCTTTGCACATACACTGCTGCCATCTGTTGGCCAAAATCGAAATATCACCTAGATTCCTATGTCATATTTTGGCCTTTCTCTTGCATTTCAAAGATGAAAATAAATATCTGGTATTATCTTTTACCAGATCTAATGTGTTATATTCTCCTATATTAATTTCACATTTCCACAAACTTCAGTGGTTCCTTTCAAATGGTATCAATAATATGCATATCCTTGCTTCTGGTCCTGAGCTACAGGCAGTTTAGATTTGGGTATGTCATTTTAGGCAAAACATTTTTTTAAAAGGGTCCGATCCTTAAGAGGGAACCCCTGCTCTTCCATGACATAGAAGGACCAGGTGAATCCAGGTGAAAGCAATGATCCCTTATTGATGTCACTCGTTAAATCCACTTCAATCAGTGTAGATGAAGGGGAGGAGACAGGTCAAAGACAATTGAAACATGGATTGTGTATGTGTGCCATTCAGAGGGTGAATGGGCAAGACAAAATATTTAAGTGCCTTTGAACGGCGTACGGTACTGCAATGATGTTGGGTTTTTTACACTCAACAGTTTCCTGTGTGTATCAAGAAAGGTCCACCACCCAAAGGATATCCGGCCAACTTAACACAACTTTGGGAAGCATTGGAGTCAACATGGGCCATCGTCCCTGTGAATTGTATTTATTTATCCTTATTTAACCAAGGTCTCTTTTACAGATGAGCCCTGAATGACATGAATTACAGAAAATACACATCGATATAAATACAAAATGCAAGCAGAAAGAAAAACACGGACATAAAAGCAAACACATTCATCAGTAATAAGGTCCTCAATCAGCTTTCTGAATTGCTCTAGAGGCACCAAAACATCACATTTAAGAACATAAAGATTGTTCCACAAATAAGGTGCAAAGAATTTCAAGAGTAAACCATGCCTGAGACACCCTGTAGAGTTCATGCCCTGAAGAATTGAGGCTGTTCTGAGGGCAAAAGGGGGTGCAACTCAATATTAGCAAGTTGTTCCTAATGTTCCTAATTTCTTGTACATGTTGCAATTATGCCCCAATGTATTGGCCTCTCTTCCAGGCATTGCCAGATAATGATTAACAAGTGAAAATGCCAAATCGTAGTGTGTTGAGATGGGAAGCATTTATTGAGGCCCAAGTTAATGGTTATGAATGAGAAATGTGTTCCGAGGCATTGGCAATAATGAAGCTTGGCTGATAGTGTTGAGCACACACTAATCAATTTGTCGCTGTTGTAATGCAATAAAACAACATTTCATGAGGAAATTATCCTTGGTTCTCTGCAAGCGGAGCATTTGTGTAGTTTACATAACTCCCCTAAACTCCCCTAAATTCAGCTCGAGCATTAGGAGGTGATATAATTGATACAACCTAATGCTCCGAATAACCATATCATCCATGTCAGTGGAGAATGAAATTTGTTACAGCAAAACAAATCCTACGAAACAAGAATTCTGAAATGTGAGTCTGTCAAGCCCAGTCAATACTGAATGTCAGTGTGCAAGAAGAATTGAGAAATAGGGGAAGAGAAAGAGAGAGAGAGAGAGAGAGAGAGAGAGGGTGAGAGAAAAATACTGCATCCCTGCTATCTACTGTTTGCAATGGCCTGTTTACTCTTTGACCTAAAAAAATAAATATATAACTCTCACAACAGCTTTGGCTTGCAGATGTAAGTGATGTAAGTGGTAGTTCATCAATGTAGTCCATGCAGTGCGCTGAATTAGATTATTTTTTGGCCTGAATCTTCCAGGCAGCATTACTCACTGCTACACTATATATACAAAAGTAGTGAATTTGGCTATTTCAGGGGTATGAAATCCATAGACTAACATTGGCAGTACAATGGCCTTCTGAAGAGCTCAGTGACATTCAACGTGGCACTGCCATAGGATGCCACCTTTCCAACAAGTCAGTTTGTCAAATTTCTGCCCTGCTAGAGCTGCCCCGGTCAACTGTAAGTGCTGTTATTGTGAAGTGGAAACATCCAGGACCAACAACGGACCTCCGAGTGCTGAAGCGCGTAATGATCGTCTGTCCTCGGTTGACACACTCACTACCAAGTTTCAAACTTCCTCTGGAAGTAACTTCAGCACAAGAACTGTTCGTTGGGAGCTTCACGAAATGGGTTTCCATGGCTGAGCAGCCTATGATCACCATGAGCAATGCCAAGCGTAGGCTGGAGTGGTGTAAAGTGGTGGTGTAAAGTTCTCTGGAGTGATGAATCACGCTCCACCATCTGGCAGTCTGATAGATAAATCTGGATTTGGCGGATGCCAGGAGAAAGCTACCTGACCGAATGCATAGTGCCAACTGTAAAGTTTGGTGGAGGAGGAATAATGGTATGTTTTCCATGGTTCAGGCTAGGCCCTTTAGTTCCAGTGATGGGAAATCTTAATGCTATTGCATACAATGACATTCTAGATGATTCTATTCTTCCAACTTTGTGGAAACAGTTTGGGGAAGGCCCGTTCCTGTTTCAGCATAACAATGCCCCCGTGCACAAAGTGAGGGCCATACAGAAATGGTTTGTCAAAATCAGCAGGGAAGAACTTGACTAGCCTGCACAGAGCCCTGACCTCAACCCTATCAAACACCTTTGGGATGAATTGGAACGCAGACTGCGAGCCAGGCCTGATCACCTAACATCAGTGCCTGACCTCACTAATGCTTTTGTGGCTGAATGGAAGCAAGTCCCTGCAACAATGTTCCAACATCTATAACAGCCTTCCCAGAAGAGTGGAGGCTGTTATAGCAGCAGAGGGGGGACCAACTCCATATTAATGCCCATGATTTTGGAATGAGATGTTTGACAAGCAGGTGTCCACATACTTTTGGTCATGTTGTGTATCTTATCCAAAAGTGGTGCGTGGTTAAAATCACTGGGGAAGCCAAGCCGGGGGGAAAAAAGCCATATTACAACCTATGTGTTGTGATAATTGCGTTGTTTGCTCTATAACCTGTTAGTTCATATGCCTTGCGACTGTGATATATGGGCCAAAGGCTGAGACAATAAGAAGACCCAGTGGCAGGACAAATTCAACCACACCTTTGTTTCATCACAAAACCCGAGAGCAACATCTGTCCGGTGAAGTCCACAAAGCATCTTGCATGTAACAAACAGTTACATGACCTACAGCATGGTCAAGAAAGTTAATGTTTCTGACATTTTCAGACTACTAAACAACTACAATTTTGAACCACAGAGATACTGCATGTCGCAAAGAATGTAGGAGCTGCCGCCACTATTCCAGCACCATTTTCAATTTCAACATTTCAACATCATCAAATCACCTATGCATAGTCTAATACAGTGACAACTAAAAGATACCAAAAACTATTTTGTCCAATCAATGTAAGTTACAAATTATGTGGCTGTCCATGGTTCTGATGTATTTGTGTGTGTGTGTGTGTGTGTGTTGGTGAAATTATAAAATAACATGTTGACTCACCCTACTTGTAGAGAAACACCAATGCCACCCTCCCTTTCATGCTGACAAAAAGGTCTATGACTATCATACAGTACAGTCTTATTTTGTTGTTGTCCTAGGCTACCTGGCTAAAAGAATTGCTCGCTAGCCCAACTTCCTTTCATGGGCAATGTTAGCCTTCTACATGTAGCTTCCATCCTCTCAGTCCAGGGTCACAATATAGTTTATGGTTGGATCAGAATTGCCTTTATAATCATTGGCCAGGACGGAGAACTAAGTAAAACCACAAGTCCAAATCCCTATCTCCATCCATGGCTAATTTAGGAAAGGGACAATTTTAGCTAGCTAGCCACCAGAGGACAACAACACAACGAGATGCAACAATTCAAGTTGTTTCAATAGATGCCGTATTTCTCTATGATAGGACTGAAGTCAAATCCAAACTGGCTTCCCTTGACACTTTATTTTGGTGTGCCAGGACCATTCAAAGTTGAGCTCAATGCTGATTGGCTATTATTTTATACTTTTTTAATTAAGGGAGGCCAAATGGTTGCTAACTTCCCTTGCATTCAATGCTACGGGCAGCAGCAATATTGTACTCTTTATGACCAGACCCCATCAGATAGATGGCCTACACATAGAGACAGAGGGGCGTTGTTTCTCTCGCTCGGGTATCTTCTCAGGTAATTCAGTCTCTTGCGAATTGAAGGACAATTATGAAAACACAGACACGTAAGATACATTATTTTATGTTTTTTCCTGATAAATGATTTGGGAAAGCCTGGCTTCCATTGGCATCCATCAATACATGCCACTGATCTTAACCATCTTAACCAGTGCTGTTGATATACAGTGGCTGGAGCATGTTTGTCGATGTAGAAGCCACTTCATGGTTTTACTAAAGATTGTTTTGCTGAATTCTGAGAGCTGTGTCAAGATAGTTGGGCTGTGGAAGAGGCTCTTGAATGAACACTCCCTTGTGATATGTGTTGCACTGCTCTGTATTTCAGTCTTTGGTGGCCCACTCCTTTGCTCTCAAATCCATCTGAACAGGTATGCAACATTGTCATGAAAATCATTTGCTCGTCATGCCAAAGGCTGAGAAAGAGCGAGTAGCTAAATCGACACACATCTTGCTTCTCTCTCTCTCCTGCCGAACGAATGCAGCGCATTTATATTTATACATTTTATACAATATACTGCCCATATTAACACATTTATATACAATATTCTGCCACCAGCCAGACGTCGTTCCCCAGCCAATCGAGCACATGTGTCGGGTGTGCAGACAAAAGAGTGGCCGACAAAGGAAGACTTCTGCAGACTTCACTGTAAAATATAACGCGGTGCTTCAATGGACACAAGGACAAACCCTCAGAACTTTTTTAGTTGACGATGTGCTTATACTTATTTTATCAAAGTTAGGTATCACGAAATCGACTCACATTCTTCCTCTCTGAATCCCCCCCACCTGTAGCGGTTTTGCATTCTAATGTTTGTCACTGATACAACTTTCCCTGTACGAGAATTACTTAATTAGATTCCTCTTTTCTCTGTTGTGTAAAAAAAAAGTCAAATCATGACATCAGTTATCTTAAGGTCGGAAAGTCGTAGCTCTAGAAAGATACCTGAGTTTCCGACTTGGAATTTTGAGTTCCCAGTTGTTTTGAACGTGGCATTACACCCCTACTCTTACGATAAGTGCCATGGAATTTTTTTATGCCCACAGAGAGTCAGGACACCCGTTTAAAATCCAATCTGAAAGATCCTACGCAGGGCAATGTCTCCTTCACTGCTCTGGGGCATAGAGCCCTACAGTGAGGGTGTCAAACAGTTGGATATAAGAGCAACGTCAAATCACCAACATTACGACCAGGAATACAACATTCCCGAAGCGGATCCACTGTTTGGATCCCAGACCCAAAACAACGGCGCCGCAGAAGGGGCAGACGGAGCGGTCTTATGGTCAGGCTCCGTAGACGGGCACATCCGCACCGCTCCCGAGCATACTACTCGTCAATGTCCAGTCTCTTGACAACAAGGTAGACGAAATCCGAGCAAGGATTGCCTTCCAGAGAAACATCAGAGATTGTAACGTTCTTTGTTTCACGGAAACATGGCTTACTCGGGATACATTATCAGAGTCGGACCAGCCACCTGGTTTCTTCACGCATCTCGCCGACAGAAACAAATGTCTCTCTGGTAAGAAGAGGAGCGGGGGTGTATGCCTTATGACCAACGAGACGTGGTGTGATCATAACAACATACAGGAAATCAAGTCCTTTTGTTCACCTGACAATCAAATGTTGACCGCATTATCTACCAAGAGAATTCTCTTCGATCATAATCACAGTCGTGTATATCCTCGTGTATATCGACGGCCCTGAAAGAACTTAATTGGACTCTATGTAAACTGGAAACCACATATCCTGAGGCTGCATTCATTGTAGCTGGGGATTTTAACAAGGCTAATCTGAAAACAAGGCTCCCTAAATTTTATCAGCATATCGAATGCGCGACCCGGGCTGGCAAAACCCTGGATCATTGTTATTCTAACTTCCGCGACGCATACAAAGCCCTCCCCCGCCCTCCTTTCGGAAAATCTGACCACGACTCCATTTTGTTGCTCCCAGCCTATAGACAGAAACTTAAACAGGAAACGCCCGTGCTCAGGTCTGTTCAACGCTGGTCCGACCAATTGGATTCCATGCTTCAAGATTGCTTCGATCATGTGGTCTGGGATATGTTCCACATAGCATCGGACAATAACGTTGATGAATACGCTGAATCTGTGAGCGAGTTTATTAGCAAGTGCATCGGTGATGTTGTACCCACAGTGTCTATTAAAACCTTCCCCAACCAGAAACCGTGGATTGATGGCAGCATTCGTGCAAAACTGAAAGCACGAACCACTGCTTTTAATCAGGGCAAGGCGACTGGAAACATGACCGAATACAAACAGTGTAGCTATTCCCTCCGCAAGGCAATCAAACAAGCTATAGAGACAAAGTAGAGTTGCAATTCAACAGCTCAGACACGAGGTATGTGGCAGGGTCTCCAGTCAATCACGGACTACAAAAAGAAAACCAGCCCCGTCGAGGACCATGATGTCTTGCTCCCAGACAGACTAAACAACTTCTTTTGCTCGCTTTGAGGACAATACAGTGCCACCGACACGGCCCGCTAGCAAAACCTGCAGGCTCTCCTTCACTGCAGCCAATGTGAGTAAAACATTTAAACGTGTTAACCCTCGCAAGGCTGCCGGTCCAGATTGCATCGCTAGCCGCATCCTCAGAGCATGCGCAGACCAGCTGGCTGGTGTGTTTACGGACATATTCAATCAATCCTTATCCCAGTCTGCTGTTCCAAAATGCTTCAAGAAGGCCACCATTGTTCCTGTTCCCAAGAAAGCTAAGGTAACTGAGCTAAATAACTATCACCCAGTAGCACTCACTCCCGTCATCATGAAGTGCTTTGAGAAACCAGTCAAGGACCATATCACCTCCACCCTACCTGACACCCTAGACCACATATGTCAGAGTCAAGGCCCGCGGGCCACATCAAACCCGCAAGAAGGTTTTTACGGCCCCTGGGATGATCTTGATTTATTTAGAACCGGCCCGCAGCAAGCCGGCAGCCCGACAGATCTTTTACACGCACCAATACTACATTTCCCACAATGCAAAGGTGACGCACCGAGCAGTAGGCTGCTTCATTTCAATATTTATTGGCACAGCAGTCGTCAGCATCACAGTAAAATTAACTTTCAGATACCCATCAAAAATGGCAAAACGGAAGGTGGATACTGAGAACCGGGGTTTCAAACAAGGTGGGAGTCGGAGTATATGTTCACGAAGGTAGCTGGAAAACCTGTGTGTCTTCTGTGTGGAGAAAGTGTGGCGGTACTGAAAGAGTATAATCTGAGACGACATTATGAACACGAAACACGCGGACAAAAACAAGAATATGGACATGGAACAAAGGCTACAAAAGGCAGAGGAATTAAACGAGGCCTCAAATCTGACAGGCTCTGTTCAAAAAGCCAAATCACAAGGCCAGGCTGCTGTCAAGGCCAGTTTTATTTTGGCAGAAGAGATCGCTAAATCAGCCCGGCCATTTACGGAGGGGGATTTCATCAAAAACTGCATGATTAAAGTCAAGTTTGCCCAGAAAAAAGGCAACTCTTTTTAAATGTGAGTCTGAGCAGAAACACCATTGCCGAGAGAGTAGACCAGTTGTCCATCAATCTAAAAGAGCAGCTTGTGAAAAAGGGACATTGCATATTCCTTGGCTGTGGATGAGAGCACCGACATTTCTGACATTGCCCAGTTGTCAATTTTCATCCGCGGAGTGGACTCCAACCTAAAGCGTGACAGAGGAGTTTTTGGCTTTCACGTCCTATGCATGGCACAACTACGGGGCATGATTTGTATGAAGAGGTGTCAAGATGTGTAAATGAGATGGAGCTGCCTTGGGAAAAACTTGTGGGTTTGACAACCGACGGAGCACCTGCGATGTGTGGACACAGGAGCGGACTGGTGGCGAAGATACGGGAAAAGATGCAAGAGGAAACGCGACAGGTGAGCTGACAGCTTATCATTGTATCATACACCAGGAAGCGTTGTGCGGTAAAGCCTTGAAAATGGAGCATGTAATGAGCATCATCACGCGCACAGTTAACTTTATCAGAGCCAAAGGTTTGAATCACCGCCAGTTCAAGGCATTTCTGACGGAGTTAGAAACGGAGCATGGTGATTTGCCTTATCACACAGAGGTGCGATGGCTAAGCCAGGGAAAGGTGCTTCAAAGATGTTTCGAGCTTCGTGAGGAGATTTGTCTGTTCTTGGACAGCAAAGGGAAAGACACAACACAACTCCGAGACGAAATGTTTCTGTGTGAAATGGCTTTTCTGTGTGACATTACGAGTCATCTGAATGCAATAAACTTGCAGCTGCAGGGTCGGGATCGTGTCATCTCTGATATGTACAGTACAGTGAAGGCATTTAAAACCAAACTGACTCTGTGGGAGACGCAGATGCGGAAAGAAAATTTGAGCCACTTTCCCAGCTGCCAGACCATGAAAGAGAAGCTCTCTACCAGTGCGTTCGAGCACACAGTTGGCTGATAAAATAGGTATGCTTGCCGCTGACTTTCGACGCCCGATTTGCTGACTTTGAAGCACAAAAAGCAGGTTAAGTGCGTGGAAAGCTCACCACCAAACCTCCAAATGGAGTTGATTGACCTCCAATGCAATGATGCACTGAGGGCTGCGGCAGTGGGTGCTGCGGAGTTCGCCCGTTCCTCCCGGCACAATGCCCCAGCTGCGCATCCAGGCTGCTCAAACGTTGTCTATGTTTGGCAGCACATACCTGTGTGAACAACTGTTTTCTTTGATGAACCTGAACAAAACATCACACAGAAGTCGACTTACTGCTGAACACCTCCACTCAATTCTGAGGATTTCTTCAGCTCAGAGCCTTACCCCGAACATTGATGAACTTGTGGAAAAGATGGGACACCACCAAGTATCACCCTCAACCTCAAACAAGTGAACATTACTGTGCAATCACATATTTAGAGTTTTTACTCAGTTCAAGTTTAAAAGTTAAAATTTAATATTTGTTTTCACTGCATGTTACTTCTCCTTAAACAAAGTGTTGTTTTTTTGATTAATAGATTTTTGCACTTTATTTTTGTATTTCAATCCAATTATATTTTAAAATATTTCAGTTGAGTGGATGATAGAAAATTGCTATTATTGTTTTTCTTTGAAGTAAATTTAGCCCACTTTTGCTAAAATAGAAAATATAGTCTACTGATGGTGCCTTGAATACCGGTTTCTTTCATTTAATGTTCATGTTATGGGGATATTTATATAAAGGAAATTTGTCTTTTGTGTCTGTTGAAAATTAAAGATTACTGACAGAGCCATAAGAAAATATTGCTTTATTTATCTGATCATATTGTAATATATTTGTTAGGTTTTCAGTAGGTTCAATTAGGTTCACTAGACTATATGCGTCATTTAAAAATTTTTCAATGAACATTCGAACAGTCCGGCCCTCGTCTTGTAGCTGATTTTTTTATTTGGCCCTCCGTCCATTTGACTTTGACACCCCTTCCCTAGACCCACTCCAATTTGCTTACCTCCCCAATAGGTCACAGACGACGCAATCACAATCATACTGCACACTGCCCTAACCCATCTGGACTTGAGGAATACCTATGTGAGAATGCTGTTCATCGACTACAGCTCAGCACTTAACACCATAGTGCCCTCCAAGCTCGTCATGAAGCTCGAGACCCTGGGTCTCGACCCCGCCCTGTGCAACTGGGTCCTGGACTTCCTGATGGGCCAACCCCAGGTGGTGAGGGTAGGAAACAACATCTCCACCCCGCTGATCCTCAACACTAGGGCCCCACAAGGGTGCGTTCTCAGCCCTCTCCTGTATTCCCTGTTCACCCATGACTGTGTGGCCATGCACGCCTCCAACTCAATCATAAAGTTTGCAGACGACACTACAGTGGTAGGCTTGATTACCAACAACAACGAGACGGCCTACAGGGAGGTGGTGAGGGCCCTCGGAGTGTGGTGTCAGGAAAATAACCTCACACTCAATGTCAACAAAACAAAGGATATGATCATGGACTTCAGCAAACAGCAGAGGGAGCAGCCTCCTATCCACATCGACGGGACAGTAGTGGAGAAGGTGGAAAGTTTAAAGTTACTTGGCGTACACATCACGGACAAACTGAAATGGTCCACCCACACAGACAGCGTGGTGAAGAGGGCACAGCAGCGCCTCTTCAACCTCAGGAGGCTGAAGAAATTTGGCTTGTCACCAAAAACACTCTCACACTTTTACAGATGCACAATCGAGAGAATCCTGTTGGGCTGTATCACTGCCTGGTACGGCAATTGCTCCGCCCACAACTGTAAGGCTCTCCAGAGGGTAGTGAGGTCTGCACAACACATCACCGGGGGCAAACTACCTGCCCTCCAGGACACCAACACCACTCGATGTCACAGGACAATAAATGTATCACTAGCCACTTTAAACAAATTTACTTAATATAATGTTTACATACCCTACATTACTCATCTCATATGTATATATTGTACTCTATACCATCTACTGCATCTTGCCTATGCTGTTCGGCCATCGCTCATCCATATATTTTTATGTACATATTCTTATTCATTTCTTTACACTTGTGTGTATAAGGTAGTTGTCGTAAAATTGTTAGATTTCTTGTTAGATATTACTGCATGGTCGGAACTAGAAGCACAAGCATTTCGCTACAATCTCATTAACATCTGCTAACCATGTATATTTAGATTTACACGGTTATCAAAACGTCTCGCCAAGGTAAGCCTACATCAAACACAGCCCTTATTTTAAGTGTTTCTAAAATCCCCTATGGGAAAAAACAAACAAGTGGAACCATTTCCTTGTTTGACCACTAGATTTTATGACTCATACTGTGGTACTCTATTGGGAGCTCCTTTGGCCAGAATGCTCCTACTGGCCCTCCAACCTCACTTCCAGCAGCATCTGGCCTCCCATTCAAGACCAACCCTTCTTAGCTTCAGCGGCAAGCCAGCAGTGGGATGCAGGGTGGTGTGCTGCTGGCAAGCAGGAGAGAGGGAGCTGACTCCCTGGGACCTCAGAGATCCCGCCATACGTCAGACAGTCACCTCTCTGTAGAGTCTCCCTGCCACCCCAGATGAATGGGCATTACAAAGGCACAGCCCTTCCTCTGTGGCTCTGGGTAGCTTTCATCACACAGACACAGCCCTTCCTCTGTGGCTCTGGGTAGCTTTCATCACACAGCCCTTCCTCTGTGGCTCTGGGTAGCTTTCATCACACAGACACAGCCCTTCCTCTGTGGCTCTGGGTAGCTTTCATCACACAGCCCTTCCTCTGTGGCTCTGGGTAGCTTTCATCACACAGACACAGCCCTTCCTCTGTGGCTCTGGGTAGCTTTCATCACACAGACACAGCCCTTCCTCTGTGGCTCTGGGTAGCTTTCATCACACAGCCCTTCCTCTGTGGCTCTGGGTAGCTTTCATCACACAGACACAGCCCTTCCTCTGTGGCTCTGGGTAGCTTTCATCACACAGCCCTTCCTCTGTGGCTCTGGGTAGCTTTCATCACACAGCCCTTCCTCTGTGGCTCTGGGTAGCTTTCATCACACACGGAAACAAACTTGTGTTCACAAGTATGTCCAACCAGATAGCACAGAAAGAGATAGAGAGAAAAAAAGACAGAGAATGAGAGAAACAGCAAGAGGAGGAGGGCCAGAGTCTAATTAAAACATGTCTTAGCTGTTATCTCCTGAGAAATTAATCACCCTTTCTACTGTTTGCAAGGTCAATAATGAATAACAAGACAATCCCCCATTCCTCAGGTCATTTATATCAGAATACGTAATAACGTGGTCTTCAACACTCTGGAGGTGTCTCTAATTAGGACTGGCAGACTAGACTCTATTCCACAGTGATTGTCAGTGAAAAAAGGTGCATGCTTTCTCTGTTGCTTCTCATCAACCATTCTGTGTGTGGGTGTCTGTGTGTTCTCGTCAGCTCAAGGCCAACAGCATGAGGTAAAGCAGTAGGATTAACTCCTGAATGTTAACGTGGACTTGCATGTGTGTACTATAGTGTGCCATGTATGTTCATGGCGTTTGGTGTGTGGGGCCCATGTTGACTCTGACTTTAGAGAGCTTTGACAGAACTGCTGATCAGGGAGCTTCATTCTTGATTTGTGCTCTATGGACGGGTGGGATTTGGCTGTGCTACGATAAGGTTGTTAGTGAGATTGATGGCTAGGCCTGGTTTGAGATTGATGACAATCTCTCTAGTATTTCCTGTTTTAGGTCAAACTACGGAGATGATGTAAAATTTCCTTTCATATTTAACTATCTGTGTTTGATGACTTTCTGACTATCTTCTGTTTTACCATCACAACTTTCTTCTCAAATGAAAAGAAATGGAAAACGAGAGTAAAATATTTATGGCATTTTAAGTTTCCTTACCAGATTTAGATTGATAGTTGCCTTAGGCTTGAATCATTTTTAATATGCTTTTTTAATAGCTCCAGTTTGAAATCCATTGATTCACTTAAACCATGAAACACTTAAACCATGGTTCAAACACTGCTTTTTAGGTCACTTTAATTTACTGATAGCATCTTTAGGGGATACATATGCTTTTGATGATGAGTTGGCTCCCCTCATAATACCTAGTTTGGAGTTAAATTATTAGTAATACTTTCTCTGGTACTGGACATAATTGGATACTGGGTGCTAGATGGGTACACTCTGGCTGGGTTTACATAGGCAGCCAAATTCTGATATTTTGCCCAATTATTGACAAAGATCAGAATTGGGCTGCCTGTGTAAACACAGCCTCTGTGCTCCACTGAAAGCAGGTGGCAATGTGGAGAGTTCAGGCATGAACCAGGTGTATTAGATAAACAGGTGTATGAATGTCCAAGCATGGCAATGGATGAGCTGTGTGTCTGCTGAGCTCTCAGCCCTCAGTCCACTAAAATCCTCTCTGCTGTCACTGTCTGAACAAGAGCTTCACAAGATTTACATTTTGGTCTAATCAACAGGAAAACAAACACGAATGCCAAAAGTGGCTGTAGCAGTGATCCGGGTGCAGATGGGTATTTGGCTGTTGTTCCTACATTCCCATGTGCCCATGAATGCATCACCATGTCCCATACATTAATTAGCATTGCAAATGAACTGATACAATGTACATTGCATATAAAACTTCCCTCTTTATGTTTAATTGGTAGGAAGCTCTCATTAGAGAGTTGAGTTGGAGGTCCGGGTTTCTCCAGTAATATCCAACAACGTGTCCACATTCTAACGCTGTGCCTTTTTCTCCCCTCTTGTCTCTTCAGCTTGACAGGACAGAGGTGATCAAGAGCAACCTGCACCCAGTCTTTGCCAAGGTCTTCACCCTGGACTACTACTTTGAGGAAGCTCAGAAGCTGCGGTTCGAGGTCTACGACATCCATGGCACTCACAGTATTGGCGCCCGCGATGACGACTTCCTGGGTGGGGTGGAGTGTACGCTCGGCCAGGTCCTGTACTGAATGTCTGACCCTTTCACTCAGTTATCCAATGTGCCATTTCTTATGTCTAATCAAATCACTCACCACACATAAACTGAATGGAACAGCTGAGTTGAGTTGCTGCTCACCAACAACAGAGGTCAGAGGGTAAAGGTTAGAGGTCACCAGTCCTCATCATACTGCTCTCAAACTGCTTTCGTACTAATTGCCCGGTAATACTTCTCACTGCTTCACTAGTCACCAGTCATTCATAGTTTTCCTGTGTTCCACAGATTGTAGCCCAGAAGAAGATGGTGAAGCCTTTATTCCTAAAGTATGCGAAGTACGCTGGGAAATCCGCCATCACGGTAGGTTCCCCCTATTCATCACCCTATTGATCTCGCTCACCATTGGCTCACTGTTGCAGTAACAGTGGCAAGCAAAATCAAATGCAATGACTTGTTAAATCAATTCAAGCAAGTAGATGATGTGAATCCTGTGATGTAAGGATGCTTCTCTGTACAAAGATTCATGACTCATACACAATATCTGTCATGACAAAGAGAGGGGGACGTTAAAGCACAGAGTGTTGTTTCAGTTGGATGGTCTCAACACCATCTGCCAGGCCAACATTACATTGCCATACTAAAGGGAACAACACAGAGAAACTGTGTTTAACAAGCCTGCAGATCTGACCTTTAGTGGAGTGGGAGGAAGAGTCAGCGTTCCTCACTGCTCCTGTTAAGTCAGAGGTGCAGAGTCTGTGATCTCTGTGCCTTCTTATACTGCAGAGATGAGAAGGGGTTTTGCCCAAGGAGTGAATTCGATCATGTCAACAACAGACCTTTTGCCTTATTGATACCTATCTTTATTGATTTTACCCTAACAAACTACGCATAAATTTCCCTTGGAGAGAAGGGCTGAGAATGACTTGCTTGTGATGGAAATGGCCAAAGTAAAGATGGCATTTGAGGATTTTTCCCTTCGGCTAGTGTTGCCATTATGACCATTGATTGGATGCGATCAGATGGCGGCAGCTTGCTGTGAGGTGGTTATGGGGGATATAATGGGTTTGTTTAAGCACAGTTCTGTAGCAGTGTGGGCTTAATGCATTCTAGTGAATTAGTGCTAACCTGTGTCATGGTGTTTCTGAAAATGGCTTTTCCTGATATGATAATGGGCCTGGGCTTTGTCAGGTCTGTCTGTGAGATGGATCCCAATGACATGGTGTCTGCCTGTAATGTGCCTGCAGGCTAATCTGGAAGGTGGCAGAACAACAGACAACTGTTGTGTTTTGTGAGAAAAATCCCTTCCCAGTGTTTGTAACACATCTCTCAGATGCCCATTGTGCATATGGGGACATGGGATGTGGAGAAAAGTTGGTCAAATGGTAGGGATTAAGGTTGTATGCAGTTACTGTGGCTCCTACTGGCAAGCATCACATTACAATAGTCTTCTAACTAGAACGTTCATTGCCGGGCCATAATCCAATACACAATACACATTATGCCTACACAACACTCACCAGGACAATGGCACCATGATATGAGATACAATAAATCATATTAATCCAAGATACTGTACGTACAGAAAGCTTGACAAGCTGCTGATACGACACATGCACCAAGCTTTGCTGTGCTGTATTATTGAGAAGCTTGCCACAGTTTTGTTTGAATAACAGAAACCATATACTTTACTGTAATCTTGCTGCTGTGATTGCACACGGCACTATTTTGCCTAAACAGATATGGGAGTTTATCTTTGTGGGTCTGTGTGATATGTGGGAAATATGTATCTCTAATTTGGTCATATGTTTGGCAGAATTCTAGGAAGTGCAGCTCAGTTTCCACTTTATTTTGTGGGTAATGTGAACATAGCCTGTCTTCTTTCGAGAGACAGGTCTGTCTATGGCTGCCTTTCTCAATAGCAAGGCTATGCTCACTGAGTCTGTACATAGTCAAGGATGTTCTTAATTTTGGGTCAGTCACAGTGGTCAGGTATTCTGCCACTGTGTACTCTCTGTTTAGGGACAGATAGCATTCCAATTTGATCTGTTTTTTGGTTGATAAATTCCAGTGTGTCAAGTAGTTCTCTTTTTGTTTTCCCATGATTTGGTTGAATCTGATTGTGTTGCTGTCCTAGGGCTCTGTGGGGTCTGGTTGTGTTTGTGGACAGAATCCCAGAACCAGTTGGATGAGGGGACTCTTCTCTAGGTTCATCTCTTTGTAGGTGAGGGCTTTGTGGTGGAATGTGTGGGAATCACTTCCTTTTAGGTGGTTATAGAATTTAATAGCTCTGTATGCATTGTTTGGGGTTTTGCGTTGTACACTTAGTATATTTTTTTGCAGAATTCTGTATGTAGAGTCTCAATTGGGTGTTTGTCCCGTTTTATGAATTCTTGTTTGGTGAGTCGACCCCAGACCTCACAACCATAGAGAGTAATGGCTTCTATAACTGATTGAAGTATTTTTTTCCAGATCGTAATTGGGATGTCTAGTTGTATGTTTCTTTTGATGGTGTAGAAGGCCATTCTTGCCTTATCTGTTAGATCATTCACTGCCTTGTGCACCTGTCATGTTGATGTTTAGGCCGAGGTAGGTATAGTTCTTGTGTGCTCTAGGGCAACGGTGTCTAGATATAATTTATATTTGTTGTCCTGGTAACAGGAGCTTTTTTGGAACACCATTATTTTCTATTTACTGAGATTCATTGGGCCCAAGTCTCACATAATCTGTACAGTAGACATTTGATTGCTGAGTCCAGAAGGGTGAGGCCGGATGCTGCAGACTGTTCCACTGCCCTCGCCAATTTATTGATATACTGTACACAGATTGTACAAAACATTTCCATGACAGACTGACCAGGTGAATCCAGGTGAAGCTATGATCGCTCATTGATGTCCCTTCTTAAATCCTCTCCAATCAGTGTAGATGAAGGGCAGGAGAGAGGCTAAAGAAGGATTTTTAAGCCTGAGACAATTAAGACATTGACAATGTGTGTGCCATACATAGGGTAAATGGGAAAACAAAATATTTAAGTGCCTTTGAAAGGGATATGGTAGTAAGTTCCAGGCGCATGAAGTTTGAGTGTGTCAAGAACTGCAATGCTGCAGGGATTTTCACACTCAACAGTTTCCTGTGTGAATCAAGAATGGTTCAGCCAACTTGACACAACTGTGGAAGCATTGGAGTCAACATGGGCCAGCATCCCTATGGAATGCTTTCGACACCTTGTAGAGTGCATGTCTCGAGGAATTGAGGCTGTTCTGAAGGTAAAATGGGGTGCAACTCAATATTAGGAATGTGTTCCTAATGTTTTGTTCACTGAGTATATATATGTTGAATAGGGTGGGGCTCAAGCTGCATCCCTGTCTCACCCCACGGCCCTGAGGAATTAAATATGTGTCTTTATTGCCAATTTTAACTCTCTCACTCTCTCTCACTCTCACACACACACACACACACACACACACACACACACACACACACACACACACACACACACACACACACACACACAACAGCATTTGTGTTTTTTCAGCAAAACTTATTAACCTGTCGGTAATAATCCTTTAAATATGCAGAATAATGAACGTATTTGCTATTAGTGTATTCCTTTTGGAGGCCAACTAAACGGTCTTGTGGACTAAATTTGGACCCAGCTCCGTTTGGCCAGCTCTGCATTACTGTAATGGAACCGTATCTGTTTCTCGGCTTGAAGGAGCTTTCTGTTGAAGTTTAAAAGTAATAACACTCCTCAACATTTTATGTGACATATTTTGATTGGCTTCAAGGTCCTGTCTACATGTCATACGACAGGCTGTCTGCTGCTGAAAATAAAATATTCTCATTGGGCAAAAATGTGACTTACTAAAACCCTTTTTTCAGGTACACGCTGAAGAAATTTCTGGCAACAATGGATATGTTGAACTGTTCTTCTGTGCCAAGAAACTGGATGATAAGGTAAGGGATTAGGGTCCTTCTCTTGATGGAAATGTCAATATAGTTCATGGGTGAATTTGTGCTTATTGCTGGCTGTTGAACCTCTCTCCTGTGAATGTGATTTCAAGATCTCTTTTTGACATTATCAGTCATTAACCAGACAAAGATTTATACAACGAAGAGGATATGGATTTTCTACACTTATAAACGCAACATTTATTTAGATCCATATGCTTTACACTGTATTTACTGGATGACATGACAACATGCATTTCAGCATTTGTTCTATTAAGTCTGAATTGAACTTGGCTTTCTGTAAATGCTGGTTCCCCGTTGAGACAAGCCTTGTGAGAATGGTGTGTCATGGACCCTTGACAGATAGCCAAAGGAAGATGAGGGTGAGATCAGTGTGAGGTTTGCTTAGTTCAGTGTGTGTGTGTTTTTGTGTTGGTGTGTGTCAGTGTGTGTGTAAAGGGTGTTACCGTGTGGTTCTCTGTTTGCAAATAGCCCCTCCACACAAAGCATCCCACAATGGACCACAGGCCCTGAAGCTCTGCAGGTGTCTGTTCTTCCTACAGCAGCAACAAGCCGTACCCGAACGCCTCTGCACTTATCCTCTCTCTCCTCGTCTCTCAACTAATATCTGCCTTTCTCCTTCTCTTCCTCCTTTACTCAGCATATCTCTCAGGGTCTTCCTCCTTTTCTCTGCATATCTCTCAGGGTCTTCCGCCCTCTCACTTTCTGTGCCTCAAGCAGAAACATACTCTTAGTGATTATCTGCAAAATATCTTTTTTCTCTCTCTCTTTTCCTACCATTCCATTTTTGTCTGCCATTCATGAATTTATGCATTTCAAGTATCCTGGCTCTGAAAGGCTGCCTTGCAATATCCAAAGGACATGATCGACCTGTCCTTTTCGACTCTAAATTCCTGCGCCCTAACACAAGATGAAGAAATCAATCCAACATGGGGCTCTCTGTGCAAAGACAGCACAGACAGCAGTAGTTTTTCAACAAATGGCTTGACAGAGAAAAGCTATGTAAAATGCATGGTGAGCTCAGAACGAGGGAGTTTGTTGTCGGTAGAGCATTTAGGAGGGTTACGAAAGATATTTGGCAACAGATTTTGGGAGCTGGAGCACTGAGGCACCTACAGTAGAGCTGGCACACCCACACAAGGCTCAAGGCAGAAGGTTCATGTCTCAGTCAACAAGACTGGAATAACTCTCTGACATCAATGATTATAGCAGAAATCTTCTTCCTGCCTCTCTATGCTCTCAGAATGCTACCAAGCAAAGGGTGCAATTGGCCTCTGACTCTAAGCAGTGTTGGAGAAAGTTAACAGGGAGTGGAGGTAAAGTTCTGCTTAGTGTGTATTCATCAGAGCAGAGCCCAGGCTCCGTTAATGCATTTATTAGAGTTAGCAATCCAATAGAAAAGGGGTCATGATGAGCAATTCCATGTGGAAATAAAAACAGATTTCAAATTGCACTGTTTGTGATTTAGACACAAGCAATATTGCTAATGGAATCTTCAGTGTACATTGGAGTCAGGGAAATTCATCAATGGTGGTATGGTGGCTTTAAAACGTTCTTTCTTTTGCTTATTGACATAATTACATTTCTGTTGCCCAACCCTATCAGCCAACCCTGTACGCTCTTAGAAAACCCTCTGTGTAAAAGGTTCTACATGGAACCCTAAACAGTTCTACTTGGAACCAGAAAGAGAGCAGGAGATGGAAAGTGGGAGAGAGGGGGGTGGGAACAGAGAGAGAGAGAGACGTGTGGGGGGGGGGGGGGTCACATCCTCAGGCAGATTAATTGCCAGGCTCCTATCTTTGTATGGAATCTCTCCGTTCAAATGACTTTGAGGATCCCATTACACTGAGAAATATTACTCTAATAGACTATGCACATGATCTATACCACACAGGCTATAAATACTGCCTGCTTCACAATGGTGATCAGCTGTGATGAGGCACTTTAATATTGTAGTTGATTTACCAGCACAATGGGTGACGGCTCTGACAAAGTACCTTTTCAAAGGTTTGCATTTAAATGTCTTGAATGTTTAACCTTTTGTTTTTAAAAGTACTTGAACATATATACACTGCTCAAAAAAATAAAGGGAACACTTAAACAACACAATGTAACTCCAAGTCAATCACACTTCTGTGAAATCAAACTGTCCACCAAGGAAGCAACACTGATTGACAATAAATTTCACATGCTGTTGTGCAAATGGAATAGACAACAGGTGGACATTATAGAAAATTAGCAATACACCCCCAATAACGGAGTGGTTCTGCAGGTGGTAACCACAGACCACTTCTCAGTTCCTATGCTTCCTGGCTGATGTTTTGGTCACTTTTGAATGCTGGCGGTGCTTTCACTCTAGTGGTAGCATGAGACGGAGTCTACAACCCACACAAGTGGCTCAGGTAGTGCAGCTCATCCAGGATGGCACATTGCGAGCTGTGGCAAGAAGGTTTGCTGTGTCTGTCAGCGTAGTGTCCAGAGCATGGAGGTGCTACCAGGAGACAGGCCAGTACATCAGGAGACGTGGAGGAGGCCGTAGGAGGGCAACAACCCAGCAGCAGGACCGCTACCTCAGCCTTTATGCAAGGAGGAGCAGGAGGAGCACTGCCAGAGCCTTGCAAAATGACCTCCAGCAGGCCACAAATGTGCATGTGTCTGCTCAAACGGTCAGAAACAGACTCCATGAGGGTGGTATGAGGGCCCGATGTCCACAGGTGGGGGTTGTGCTTACAGCCCAACACCGTGCAGGACGTTTGGCATTTGCCAGAGAAGATTAGCAAATTTGCCACTGGCGCCCTGTGCTCTTCACAGATGAAAGCAGGTTCACACTGAGCACATGTGACAGACGTGACAGTCTGGAGACGCCGTGGAGAACGTTCTGCTGCCTGCAACATCCTCCAGCATGACCGGTTTGGCAGGTGGGTCAGTCATGGTGTGGGGTGGCATTTCTTTGGGGGGCCGCACAGCCCTCCATGTGCTCGCCAGAGGTAGCCTGACTGCCATTAGGTACCGAGATGAGATCCTCAGACCCCTTGTGAAACCATATGCTGGTGCGGTTGGCCCTGGGTTCCTCCTAATGCAAGACAATGCTAGACCTCATGTGGCTGGAGTGTGTCAGCAGTTCCTGCAAGAGGAAGGCATTGATGCTATGGACTGGCCTGCCCGTTCCCCAGACCTGAATCCAATTGAGCACATCTGGGACATCTTGTCTCGCTCCATCTACCAACGCCACGTTGCACCACAGACTGTCCAGGAGTTGGCGGATGCTTTAGTCCAGGTCTGGGAGGAGATCCCTCAGATGACCATCCGCCACCTCATCAGGAGCATGCCCAGGCGTTGTAGGGAGGTCATACAGGCACGTGGAGGCCACACACACTACTGAGCCTCATTTTGGCTTGTTTTAAGGACATTACATCAACGTTGCATAAGCCTGTAGTGTGGTTTTCCACTTTAATTTTGAGTGTGACTCCAAATCCAGACCTCCATGGGTTGATAAATTTGATTTCCATTGATCATTTTTGTGTGATTTTGTTGTCAGCACATTCAACTGTGTAAAGAAAAAAGTATTTAATAAAAATATTTCATTCATTCAGATCTAGGATGTGTTATTTTAGTGTTCCCTTTATTTTTTTGAGCAGTGTATATATAATTGTAGATGACTTGCAGTATGAGCAACATGGATCATGCAATGAAATATCCCCCATTTATTTCTAATACTGTAATGCTGCCTGAAACGCTGGAGGGCATTATGGAACTTGTAACATTATGGAACTCAGTAGACTGTGCTGGTCAAAGTTAACTTAATTAATGGTGCTGATTATATAATTGGTGAGACCTGTTATTGCTGGACAGGGATTAAATGTTGACAGACAAATGCACTTGTAATGCACGTCAGTCCACAGTGACGCCACTGGCAAGGGGTTGCCGTGACAACGAGATGGGGGGGGCTACCTCCTTCTTTCCTCCCTGGCTGTCCCTGTGGAGCTGTATCAGGCTAATGCAGCCAGAAATGGGGACATTAAATATCTTGTTTTGTGCCCCCCGCTCACTCTCACACACTTTCTTTCTCCCAAGATAACATCTGTGTGCGTGTGATTTCACTTGTTTGTTATTTGATTGTCTGAGATAAATGACTGTACATTAATGGCTCAACTAGAATTAGTGTATTATGTTTGATTGGTTTGTATATTTGTCAGGATCTCTTCAGTAAGTCAGACCCCTTTTTGGAAATATATCGAATCAACGATGATGGGACGGAACAGCTCGTTCACAGAACTGAGGTAATAGACACATTTATTCATCCTCTCTGTATCTACCTCTCCTTCTCCATGTGTGGTGAAAGTTACTCATGTCTAATGTGCTCTTGCAGGTAATCAAAAACAACCTGAACCCCGTGTGGGAGCCCTTTAAAGTGTCTCTCATCTCTCTGTGTAGCTGTGATGAGGACAGGAAGCTCAAGGTAAGAAACACAGGAAGTCATAGTGTGATGGTTTAACATTGCTGCTGTGGTATTTATTGATGAATGAATGAATGAATGAATGGAACTGGTGAATGAAGTAACTTACTGGTGAACGAACAGTCAATATCAGAGGGTTCTGTCTGTCACTGTCTGGTTGTGTCACAGTGCCTAGTCTGGGATTACGACTCCAGGGGAAAACACGACTTCATCGGAGAGTTTTATGCCACCTTCAGAGAAATGCAGAAAATTGGCGGTGGAAGCAAGGTCAGTCGAACGGAGAGAGAGTGCTGTCAGTCACTGTTGAAAGTTTGATGTGTGTCACTGATGTCCCACTTGTGACAGACAGAAATGGATGAAAGAAATGTCACGCTGGAGTTCTATGTTCTGCAAGTCATACCGCAGAAGTCATAACTCATTACTAGTAGCCTAATGGTTAGAGAGTTGGACTAGGAACCGGAAGGTTGCAAGTTCAAACCCCGAGCTGACATGGTACTAATCTGTCGTTCTGCCCCTGAACAGGCAGTTAACCCACTGTTCCTAGGCCGTCATTGAAAATAACAATTTGTTCTTAACTGACTTGCCTAGTTAAATAAAGGTAAAATAAATAAAAAATAAAAAAAGTATTGTCTACCTCTTGTGTTAAAGGTCACATGGGATTGCATGAATCCAAAGTACAAACTGAAGAAAAAGAACTACAAGAACTCTGGGGTGGTCATCCTCAGTGATCTCAAGGTTAGAGCCAACCGTTACAGCTCCTGCTCAGCAACTCTCCACTATCGAATACATCGAGAATCATCCCCGTCTCTGTGCTATTCAGTTGTACTCTCTCACAACATGTACACATAGTGCTAATTAATGAATATTGCTCATTTTAGAAATGCGATCATCCTCAGTTTACTGTCCACCCCCGCTACCCATTTCTGTAAATGACTACATCTGTGGGTGGCTGTCACCGTGCTTTCCCCCTATGTTTTTAGTTCGCAGGTCTTTTAAAAATGTTTTTTTTTTAAAAATTGGTGTAGCTGTTGGTGTGTCTCAGGCCTCTCATTTTGATTATTTCATTTGGATGAATTAGTTTACTGCGCCTCAGCTCATGTGATTGCTGCTGTGTCTCAGTTTGAATCCTCTGCCGCCCCCACTGGGTGTGTGATCTCTAACTGGCATGGAGAGAACACACTGCACATCACAGAGCTGCTGCCTTCAGACTAAATGAAATCATCACCATTCTCCATGTTCATGCTTACTACATAATACTTGTTTTCTAAACAGTGCATAGCTACTGAGATGTGGTTGAATAATAGTTTTAAAATACATACTTGTTCTTTTGTAAATTGAACAGCCATTGGTTAAAACTGGAATCCATCTAAAAACATTGAGTACTCCACCAAGTCCGAACTCCCCACCCTCTGGGGTTTAGTTTAAAAGCTTCTTCTCTGTTCTGCAGCTTCACAGAGTGTATTCCTTCCTCGACTACATCATGGGAGGATGCCAAATCCACTTTACAGTAAGTTGAGTAGCCAATGCGTGCACTAGCATATTATCATCACTTAGCAGCATGGTACAATGCTATGCTAACCTTCAAAGGTGTACAATCCACTGACTGCATACACATTCTATACATATGCCTTTGTTAAGGTATTGGAATAGACAATAAGCCTAGTATTCTAACCTGCCTGTGAAATTTAAACCAGTGTTCCATTTCCAGGCTATGTGCTGTCATCAAGGCCAGTGTTTTGATTAAATGCTACATTCTCTAAGTGTGAAACATTACATTCTGCATTTTTTAAACTAATGGAACATTACCTTGCTGACTGGCATTTTCCGATGTGTCCGGGTGCTTTTCTAACTGAAGACTAGCTCCTTAGAAAGATAACTGAGGCAATAATGAATATTCATTTAGGGGAACTGCTATGTTAGGAGCACTGCTTCATTGTTGCATAGACGGCCTTAGGTATGACTTTCCACAGATGAAGAACACTATAGAAGTCCTTTGATAATGCACTAATGATTCAAACAAAAATACCTGCAGAATATTTGCATGATCATTACCCTTGTTGAGAAGCTCTGCAGTTCTCCTTGTGCCTGTAACTTTAGCACTGCTGACGTCAAAGAAGTGAAATATCTCTGTCCTTGGCTGCTCCTTCTTTACATGCCCTCAACGCATCCTGCACATATGTTGGTCGTATAAATTGCGCTGAGAACATCTGCGCAATGACTGGACATAAAAAATTGAAATTTAACAGACGGCTTCAGCAATGTTCATTTATATATTTTAGATCTTTTTTTCACCATATATTATACAGATTCATTTGCGTAAGCAGTTATGCTTGAGGACATGATTGCGATATTACAGTATTTAAGGCTATGAGGCTGCTCCCGGGTTGAAAAGTCAAGTCACTCAAAGACGCAGGCTCCAGACACTTACACAATGGAAGTCAGTTGATTTGTCATAATCGTCCTCTATAGGAACACCAGTTTAACAGAGCACTGTACAGAATAGCCTTCTTCAACACAACCTTCATTGACAGGTAGACTCTAGGTCCAGTATTTTATGGTGTTTGGTTTGTTTACAGTCTTCTATGAATCTGTCATTGCTCTAGGTGGCCATTGACTTCACAGCCTCCAACGGAGACCCACGGAACAGCTGCTCCCTGCACTACATCAACCCGTACCAGCCCAACGAGTATCTGAAGGCTTTGATAGCAGTGGGGGAGATCTGTCAGGATTATGACAGGTTAGTCAGCACCACGCCTCTCTGCCCAGCCTCTCATCCTGATCTCTATCTGTGGGGCTGCTCCCTACACTACATCAACCCGTACCAGCCCAATGAGTATCTGAAGGCTTTGATAGCAGTGGGGGAGATCTGTCAGGATTATGACAGGTTAGTCAGCACCATGCCTCTCTGCCCAGCCTCTCATCCTGATCTCTATCTGTGGGGCTGCTCTCTGTACGTCTATCAATGGGAAATGTAACTTTTTACATTCCATTCGGTAGATGTCTCATAATGTACCGAGCCAGTGGTTCTACTTCATCTAATTCCCAGCTATGAGGAGATAATGGAAATTGTGGAATGCTGAAATAGAATAGAATTCTGAGGATTCTTTTAACTACTCACTGAAGCATGAGTTGGAAAATGAGTGACAGAGTTAAACAATGATAAGGCCTCGATTCAGTCAGATCCAGTGATAAGTCAAGTTGTTTGGGCGGTGTTGAAGGTGTAACTGCGGTATGAATCCGCAAATTGGTGAGTGGCTGTTCTTGTGTGTTTTAAAAATCACTCCCTTCCTATTATCCCTACCGCGTTAGTTCAAAACTGCGATAGAAAGTGTGCATGTTTTCATGTTAATTTGGATGGGGATAGGCTATCAGTCTAATCGAGGTGTAGACAACATAACATCACACGTTCGAGTGTCTGAAATTGTAATGCGACGGCATGAACTTCTTACATGGCTGCATGGGATTTGTCGGATATAAAGTCGGGTGTGGTTTTGCTGCATCCAATGGCAGTGTCCGAGATAAGGTAAGGCAAGGAACCGCTTGTGGATTTGACACCACCAAAGCAACCGCTACGCAGATAGAATCTAACACAGTCAGCCACTTGATGTCATACATTTCCTCCATGTAATCTAAGACTTTTGCCAGATAATACGAAACTGCAACAACAAATTTTTTTTTTAATTAATGCGTTAAAATTACTAAGGTCCACCTGCAATTCTCATGCCCACTGCCATCACTTTCATTAAGTCCTTATATTTCCACCTTACTAGGAGGAAATTAGAGCAAACAAATTGCTTTACACAGACATTGGCAATGTATGAGGAGGCCCTGGGGAAATCTCAGATGAAGTTGCTTGGAGGCAGAATCAGCGTTTGAGTTGAAGCTGGTCAGTTTAGTTACTGCTGCCGCTGCCTTTTCTGCTGCCGCTGCCTTTTCTGCTGCCGCTGCCTTTTCTGCTGCCGTTGTTGGAATGTGCACAAAGTGAGATGGTTCCAAGTGCAGTAGACAGCAGGTCTTGTTCCATCCGTGGCGGCGGGTGCAGAGGAGAGGACACCCATCCTGGTGTAGTGGCACAGCAGGATTAGCAGAGTCAGGGAGGGACAGCAGCAGGATGGGCAGAGGAGAGGACACCCATCCTGGTGTAGTGGCACAGCAGGATTAGCAGAGTCAGGGAGGGACAGCAGCAGGATGGGCAGAGGAGAGGACACCCATCCTGGTGTAGTGGCACAGCAGGATTAGCAGAGTCAGGGAGGGACAGCAGCAGGATGGGCAGAGGAGAGGACACCCATCCTGGTGTAGTGGCACAGCAGGATTAGCAGAGTCAGGGAGGGACAGCAGCAGGATGGGCAGAGGAGAGGACACCCATCCTGGTGTAGTGGCACAGCAGGATTAGCAGAGTCAGGGAGGGACAGCAGCAGGATGGGCAGAGGAGAGGACACCCATCCTGGTGTAGTGGCACAGCAGGATTAGCAGAGTCAGGGAGGGACAGCAGCAGGATGGGCAGAGGAGAGGCAGCAGCGGAGCCATGGTGAGATGGCAGAAGGATGCACAGGGCTCTCAAGGGTTTGGGGAGATAATGGTTTCAATGGCTGGGGATATTATAATTTGTATGTGTGGTCACATTACTCTCTGTATACAGTATTTGTTAAGGATATGTAATTGACTGGGATTATAGTTACACTTCTAATTTCTAAATGACTAATTCAATATCTATTCCATATACACCAGAGTTATCGGGGGCAGTCTTGTCAGACACTGGTTAATTAGTAACACATTATTTAGAATTTGGTCTCTTGTCTGTCGGCACAGAGCCAAATTAGGATTTACACTGAGTCATGCCAGTGTTGGCTCCTCCTGTTGAATGTGTGGAGAACGTTGGCTGCCTAATTAATAAAGTACAAGAGATAACTGTAGAACAGCAGAAGACCTGTTGGAGAGACACAGACTCTAGCTACCTGGAAAAGAGATGTGTAGGTAGCTAACTCAGTTTGGTGTTGGGTGTCACAAACATGCCTTTAAGTGTTGCGCCTACGTTACATATTGTGGGTTATCTCCTCCCACGTCAGGCTGTTATTCAGGTGCACAACGTGGGCATGCAGGCCTCTTGTGGGGGACATCAGGTGATGTGTGATCACATTTACAGAGTAGGAGCTGGATTAGGATCCGGGCACCTTTTGCTCTGTGTGGGAAGTGGCTGGTTCTCCTACTGAGAGGGGAACGGGGCTCAGTGAAGACACCCGCCTGCAAGATCCGCTCTCACACCATGTCACGTGGAAGTGAGAAAGAGGTGCCACCACGGAGCCCACATGTTTGTGCCATCCTCATTAACAGGCCTGGGAACAACATCACATCTGGCTCTCCCACTCTCCTTACTGGTGTCATGTTGAAATATAGCTGTCTACCGGGGTGGTAATCCTCCAGAGCATAGCAGTCTCTACTTGGGATGTATCACTTAGTACAGACATGTGTTGCTTAAGAAAACACTTGAGGAAAGACACTTAGTACAGACATGTGTTGCTTAAGAAAACACTTGAGGAAAGACACTTAGTACAGACACGTGCTGCTTAAGAAAACACTTGAGAAAAGACACTTAGTACAGGCACGTGCTGCTTAAGAAAACACTTGAGGCAGACCATTACTCCACACACACTGAACCAACCTGTAGGTTGTAATGTTTAATCCAGGCTCAATTGGAAAAAGGCATAAGAATCCTAAAACGTTGAGCACAATCAAAGAGAATATGTATACCACTACACAGAAAGGCCACTTCCCAGAGAATGTCTACTTTATCTGAGAAAACCATAGTCAGACTTGAAAGCCAGTTTCTTTCACTCTCTGTCTGTGCTCGGTACTTGTGGCACCTCTACATTTTCTCAAACACCAGGTTCTATTCCCACAAAGTATTACACTGACTGATAGAACAGAGAAGTGCCAAGCATCAGAACTAAGTATCAGTAGCTCCAGCGGAAGTATTTGTACAGCCTCTTCTCTTGATACTTCAGGAGCTATGGAACATGTGTCAGAGGAGAAAAGTCAGATAAAAATCACTGAGGCAACTTTTGAGAAGCTGTTTCAGGTCCATCTCGCCGTCATTGTAATGAGTTTCTGTTTGGACAAAACACAGCGGACTAGATGGAATAGAAAGATACAAGAACAGCAGTACGTCAAAGATGGCTATTCAAGGCAGAGATAGACATGAGTGGTTTGAATTGTATTATAGAACTTGAAACGGGCTTTGCCACTGCCGAGCAGAGAGAATGTTGTAGGCTCATTTCTCATTCGCCCATTGTGATGGATCTCCCTTGCATTACATACAATAATTAACAAAACTTCCCGCCCAACCTGACCCTGCATGCAGTTTAGTCACTCATTTGTCATGATTTGCTGTCAGAGAAAATGTGTTTTTGGCGCGTTGTGTTGCAGCCAATTTTGTTCTCGTACACCTCCATAGCCCCTGCAGGTTATTCCTGTCCTTTCTCCTGGATAGCTCGGTCCTGTGGGATTCATTTAAAGCAGGATTAGCCATTTACAGAATCTGCTTAAATCTCCCGATGGAGGGTGGTGGGAGAGAGAAGGTCCACTTTCCCCTCTTTCTTCATCTGAGGATTAAGGAGTTAAGGATTAAGGAGATTAAGGACCAAAGTGTTGATGGAGGGAACAAAGAGAGCATTTCAATAACTCAACTGGGGGCAGAGAGAGAAATCACATCTGCTGCTTTCCTTCATTGATCCTAGCTGTTTTACCAGCTCTCTTTTCCCTGGGTTGATAGAGAGATGGGGCCTTGAGATTCTGTGCTTAGAGGGATGTCTGAGCATCTTCCTCTTAGTGGACAGAATGGAGTCTGTGTCAAAATCAAATTGTATTTGTCACATACACATTGTTAGCAGATATTAATGCGAGTGTAGTGAAATGCTTGTCCTTCTAGTTCCGATATTGCTGCACTAACTAACAGTTTCCCAACAATGACCTAATACACACAAATCTAAAGGGGTGAATGAGAATATGTAAATGTATAGGTGAGCGATAGCCGAGCAGCATAGGCCAGGTGCAATAGGTGGTATAAAATACAATATATACATATGATATGAGTAATGTAAGATATGTTAACATTATTAATGTGGCATTGTTTAATGTGACTAGTGATCCATTTATTTAAGTGGCCAGTGATTGGGTCTCAATGTTGGCAGCAGCCTCTCTGAGTTACTGATTGCTGTTTAGCGTTCTGATTGTCTTGAGATAGAAGCTGTTTTTTATTCTCTCGGTCCCATCTGTGATGCACCTGTACTGACCTTGCCTTCTGGATGGTAGTGGTGGGAACAGGAAGTCGCTCGGGTGGTTGATGTCCTTGATGATATTTTTGGCTTTTCTGTGACATCAGGTCATGGAGGGCAGGTAGTTTGCCCCCGGTGATGCGTTGTGCAGACCGCACCACCCTCTGGAGAGCCTTGTGGTTGAGGGCAGAGCAGTTTGCCGTACCAGGCTGTGATACAGCCCGACAGCATGCTCTCGATTGTGCATCTGTAAAAGTTTGTCAGGGTTTTGGGTGACAAGCCACATTTCTTCAGCCTCCTGAGGTTGAAGAGGCGTTGTTGCGTCTTCTTCACCACACTGTCTGTGTGGGTGGACCACTTCAGTTTGTCTGTGATGTGCACGCCGAGGAACTTTAAACTTTCCACCTTCTCCACTGCTGTCCCTACAATGTGGATAGGGGGTGCTCCCTCTGCTGTTTCCTGAAGTCCATGATCATCTCCTTTGTTTTGTTGATGTTGAGTGAGATGTTGTTTTCCTGACACCACACTCCGAGGGCCCTTACCTCCTCCCTGTAAACCACTAAACAGAAAATACTCACCCACAACTCAAAATGGGAAAACAGGCTACATAAGTATGGTTCTCAATCAGAGACAACGATTACCAGCTGCCTCTGATTGGGAACCATACCACGCCAAACACATAGAGATAGAAAACATAGAACACAAAACATAGAATGCCCACCCCAACTCACGCCCTGACCAAACTAAAATGTAGACATAAGAAAGGAACTAAGGTCAGGACATGACAATTACTATGTTTTGCACAGAGATGATCATTCTTAATTCCCAAGGGTAGATGATGAGACCAGAAGGGTTTTATCATCTGTTTTTCCATTACTTTGCCTTTAATGTGCTGGAGAACGTATCAATCAGCCAGCGAATTAAAGTTCAGAGTAAAGGGAAAGCTTTAGTTGTCTCTAATGAAGGCTTACAGGCAAATCTTCAATTGAATGCTTATTACTTCCTGCTTTAGTGATCCCAGCCCATGTCATCACTCTCGCCCCTTCCTGCTGCAGTAAATAAATTAAAACAGCTCCTTTCAAATGCTGATGGATGAAACCAAGATGTTATTATGGAGATGTTCATTCAGATTGCCACGGTGCTCGAGAATCCACTTTTTTTTCTGCATGAAAAATGTCCTGATAGCAGAGACAAAATCATGCATTTAGGCAGTATTACTAATGTGATGGAAAAGAAGCTAACACAGCTCAGCACACATGTTCACAGTGCCATGGATTGGAGAGTGGTAGATACAGCTCTCGTTCTCTGAGGGAATGTGTGTGTCTCACTAATCATTCCATCTCACATTTGAATCCTTTCTTCAACCCTCTCTTTTTGCCGTTGCATTATGAGGACTCCTGTTTTGTCTCTTGTCTCGGCTCGCATACTGCTCAGTGAGCCCCACAGCATACCATGTGATCAGATCTACTGTATGTCTAGTGGTATTTCCCAGCAGGCATTGCTTCTGTCCTACTGTGTCTTACACTCTCATTCTCCCTCACAGTTCCTGCTTTCATTCCTCTAGTGCAGTGCTCTCCTGCCCTCCTGACAAAGAGTAATGCATTCAATATGGCAAAGCATATAGTAGTACTACATCAGCTCATCATATTAGAATGATACCGATAATGATGTGGGGAATACAGCCATTGCGACGGCACAATAACCACTTGGTGGCGGATAGTAACATAATCTCACCCCATAGGTGCAAACTGACAGCTGGAACACAGACGCAATTCTTAAATTGTCATTTGAGTGTCCTAACTGATTGAATTGTAAACAAGACTTAAAAGGAGGGATTTGCAGTGTATTTTTTCCTGTGTGGAAGAGATCAATTACAATAATGTTCACGACAAGTATCTTCCATTTGATCAGTGACAGTGTGTTCTCTATTGTAACAGTGACAACAGTATTATTGTATGATTGATTTACTCTACATTTTAGTGACAAAAGATTTTCCGCCTTGGGATTTGGTGCCAGAATTCCACCCAATTACGAGGTGAGTATTATCTTGTTTAGTTGTTATAATCTTTCCCTCACTGCTTATTTTCCATCTCTTTCTTGGTATTTTGCCGTAAGTCTATATTGAATGGCTGATTGCCCTATTTCCTGACACCATTTGTCACTGTCAATGTCTCACATTTCAAATTCATAATTGAGTTTATTTTTATTCACAAGCCCCTTCTCTGGAAATACCTGTCCCTGAGAAAATAACATGCTCTGAGGAAATTAAAATAATGGCAAGCAGGCAGTGTGGCGCAAGGCTCCTTGGTGTTGATGGCCACTTGTCATAAGGTTTCAGGAGCGAGGAGGGGCGTTGTTTTAGCAGATTTGCCATGGAGAACAGCGACTCCGCTGTTGTTTTAACTAGCACCCTGGGGAGAGGGTTTGAAGTGCCGCGCGCGCGCGCACACACACACACACCGCTCGCTTTCAGACACAGACTGCTTCCAGAGATAGAGAGTCACATTACAGGCACACTGAATTACTGGCAGGTCAACAGACAGAGAAAAGAGAAAAGAAGGCTATCAGCATCTGCTTCTGTTCTGTGCATTGGCTTTTAAATAGACTTGACTACTGTAAGTTCTGTAATTATGGCTTAATGGCATCTGTCTTGTCAAAGGTACATACACTGGACCTAAAAGACTGTTGTTTTGATTGGATAGAAAAATGCCACATCTGAACTATTTCTGTACCCCAGGCTGCTAAAATGCTACAAAACCAAATCGGTAAATTCAGCAATAGTTCAAGAGCCCAAAGCTGTTGTATTTACCCAAAATAGTAAACGCTTTCAAAAGGTTGTGAGGCTGTGGCTTTGTTCAATAAGATAACTGGACCACTTAATATCAGGAACATGATCATTCTCATACTCAAAGTAAGCTTTATGTCGACTTATGGTCCTATATTTTCATTTATTCCAAAGCTACTTCAGACATTCAAAAGATTGTACAATGTGAACTGAAATAAATGAGTGTCCTTGAAGACCCCATTTGTATTTAAATTGAGGCATAGGGATTTTGTGTCTACACTAATTTCCAGTACAACTGTGTCTGACTTTTTTAAATTTCCCAACAAACAGGTGTCCCATGACTTTGCCATCAATTTCAACCCAGAGGACGATGAATGTGAAGGTAAGAGAGATGAAGCCTCCTCTGGGTACCTTATACTTCTGAACATCTCAGCAGCTCTGCCCAACCCTCCATCAATCTCTACCGCTGACATTTTACAATGAAAAATTGGCATAGAAGATAACATGTGGAGCTTGAGTGCTTTTCCCGCTCTCAGAACCCATCTTTAATGGACACAGAGCCCTACAAATTCACATTTCCAGTAATACTTTGATCCTTAGTTATTTTACTCCAGCCCACCTGTCTCTCTCCCTTCCTCCCTCCGTCCCTCAATGTGCTACTTCAAGGTGTGTACCCACAGTAGAACGTGTGTGTGTGTGTGTGCGTGTATGTCTGTGTGTGTGTCTGTGTGTTCAGAGATTCAGGGGGTGGTGGAGGCCTACCAGAACTGCCTGCCTAAGATCCAGCTGTATGGCCCCACCAACGTCTCTCCCATCATCAGCAGGATAGCCAAGCTGTCAGCAGGAGAGGAGACCATCAAAGATGCCTCAGTAAGCGTCCCTTTACTGCTGTAATGGAGTGATGTACAGTACAGGCCTGCATGATATGGAGAAAAATACAAATATCCATAACTGATATCCCACCCATTGAGCCTCCATGGATGAGCTGTCTCAGGCTCAGCTCAGCTTTTACCCAATTAATACCAGTCAGCCAAGACAGACCATGTAGGTGTATGATTGAGTGTAGAAATGAAAAACATAATAGTGATGTCATTCACTATTAAATGTTTTTGTCTAATTAAGTGATTATGTCTCTAGAAGCCGGTGTTTGGAGGAAATTGGCACTGTTGTTGTTAGTCTCAGGCCGGCAAACCATGCCAATATATCCTCCAAACACCGTATTTGAGGGAATTATCACTTTTATACAACGGGATACCAACAAAATAAAATAATGATTGACATATTTCCATTAAAAACGTTATTTAGATACATTTATTCATACTACTTCCACAAGATATTGTCCAAATCGTCAAATCTAGGATTGCTGCCCAAGCCGGCTGGCTGGTTTGCTGGAGACACGACCCAGTTAAGTATTTTTATTCTATATCTATGGACCTTTGTTCTAAATGTTCCGTTGTCATGCTGGCTGGCAACGTTCCTATACCCTTATCTTTAGCTAGCCAACTTGGGCTAACACAGTCACATCAAACAGTGCAGCCAGAATAACAGAAAAGTAGCTGCATTTGTGTTTGTTTAAACTGTTTTCTAATGACAGTTATTTGGATACATCCATAACAATGAGCTAATGATGAGCTATTTCACCTGGCATGGAACATTTGCTCTCTCACCAGTAAACTGTTTGGAGGAGCTAGCCAATGACACAGCTAAAACAATTACTTCAAACTGAAGCTGGAAAGACCGCAAACTAGCTGCACTTTGTTTAGTTTGACCTGTTTTTCTATGGACATTTGTTTGTATATATCCATAAAAACTATGCTGATTTATGATTTCAACTGGCTGAGAAAAGCTGCCTGTCTGTCTCATCCTGACTCCCGAGTCCCGACACGTTGATTACAATCGAACAGCTGGAGATCGAATTTCAATATTGAAACAATGTTACAAATATCAAAGAGACTGACAGCAAGGTTTATACAAATCTCTGCTGTTGAAAACCAAATACTAGTCTAAAAGAAATGGGAGATCAAGTTTATAAATTGTCTGGTTGGGCTGATGAGACAGTGGATTGCGCAGTGAGATGGAACAGTAAATAGGCATTTCATAGCCTTAGCCGGTGCTAACTTGTGGAATAGACACTGTCTGGAACACGGTTTTAACCAATCAGCATCCAGGATTAGACCAACCCATTATATAAATCTGTTATAATTTATTGAGGTTCTGCATAAGAACCTTTTAAAATCTCTCAATGAAACGCTGCACGGATTGAGTTAACAAGAATGCCCAAGGCCTTTAATATCAATGTGTTCCTACATTAGTTTGCCCTCAGGCTATTCCCATTACATTCGAAACACTTTTCCATCATTCTGGCCATTTCTTCTGCTTTGTCCTTGTACTGATCTTCATTCATTATTCAATCATCCCTTCTTCTGATCAGTAAATGAGACCAAAGGTTCAATGCAAAGAGAATTCAGGACATGAGTTAAAACTGCAGCCGGGGCACTTGAATCCCTAGGCTCATGGGACATCTGAGAGGAGAATACAAGGGAATACACTCATAGACCTCATATGTAAAATCCATTGGCAAATGTAGGATACATGTAGATGTTGAGGATTTTCTCATTCATATTGATATCCTGCAGGGAAAGAGAGCGGTGTTGATGGGACTAGAGATGAATACATTATTACTTTTCTCAGTGTTTCTCAGTGGGAGCAGTCAGATTTCAGAGGATGATGTGTTACACACAGACAAACCAAGAGCACTGAAGTGTGTGGTGACAAAAGGTCAACACGCAACCGCAACCCTCTCCTCTTTCCTCTCTCCTCCAGCGTTACCACATCCTGCTGATCCTCACGGACGGCGTGGTGACAGACATGGCAGACACACGCGAGGCCATCGTGCGCGCCTCCTACCAGCCCCTGTCCATCATTATCGTTGGCGTGGGCAATGCAGACTTCACAGACATGCAGATCCTGGACGGGGATGACGGGGTGCTGCGCTCACCCAAAGGAGAGCCCGTCCTCCGAGACATTGTGCAGTTTGTGCCCTTCAGAGACTTCAAAACAGTCAGTATTGCCCTCCTTCCCTTCCGTTGTCTATACCTCCATCCCTCCAACTTCCCTACCTCCCTCTACTCTGCTATGCCACAGTCATATTCCAACCAAGCCAAAAGAACAGAGGTGTGGGTCTCAAAAGGTCTCAGAAACTGCACTACTTTTTATAATAGCGATGCTGAAGGCCATTAAGTCTCCCAATGTGACCTCCAAAGGGGGGGTAATAGCATTACCCTCCAATTGCCAGTGCTACAGATGGAGGAGCTTCAGAAAACCCTCCTAAGAAAAATAAATGTTGTCACCAGGAAAGAAAATCCATTAATTTCGAAAAGTAATGATGAAAAATGCAAAAATACCTCCAAAAGCTTGATGCGATTTGTCTGTATGCTCCCCAAAGCTCTCTTTCATTTTGACCGCTGCCCAAACAACGGAAAACACAAATCACTCTTTCCATTCTTCCTTTTGTTAGGTTAAAACACAATTTGCCCAGAGTTTCATTGGATTTAGGTGCCACTGAAAATTATTGCTTTAACCGTTTGGGGTCTTGTGCCAGAACTGTCCAGACTACAGCTGTGTTCTATTTTTCACAGGCCTCGCCCGCTGCCTTAGCCAAATGTGTCCTGGCGGAAGTGCCCAACCAAGTGGTGGAGTACTACAGTCACAAGGCCATCTGCCCCATGCCGCCCGTCCCATCATGTGACTCTCCCACCTCCCTTGCCAACACCCCTACAGAATCACTGCCAGCAGTGGGGACCACAGCCTGACTACATCTGTCCAGCAGAGAGAGCGAGAGAGAGGGTGCATATCGCTGCTCTGGACCAAGAACCATGGTCATTAATATTAGTGGTGTTATCATTCCTTTTCATTCGTACAGTGTTCACACACAGACTAGAAACCTTTGGATTGTTTTCTCTCTCCATTCGGATCATGTCCCTCTGCCTGGCTGTGCATCCATCTGCCTGTTCAGCATGATGCTGGAGCCTTCGTCCTCTTCCTCCTGTTTTGGGGATGCATGCAGGTGAATCCCTCCCAGAGTTGATCAACTATGGTCACATGCTCTCTGTCCCCTTCTACCCTGATACTGGCACCTCGGCCCTCAATTGATTTTTCTATGACTTCTAAGGCTCTCCAAGGCGTCAGTCTGCTTCTCCTCTGTGTCCATTTTGCTCTGCTGTGTCTCTCTAAGTCTTACTGCCCATCACTGGTATTGTCGGAAGAGCCTGTCAACTGAAAGGGAGGGGGGGGGGGATCTAAACATATCAAACCACATGAGTCTTTCAATTATGTGGAAAGACATTTAGGTAAAACTTTATTTTACTATTCCAACACGATGCCTGCACAGAAAAGGTAGTCATATACAGTACCAGTCAAAAGTTTGGACACATCTACTCATTCAAGGGTTTTTCTTTATTTTGACTGTTTTCTACATTGTAGAATGATAGTGAAGACATCGAAACTATAAAATAACACATATGGAATCATGTAGTAATCAAAAAAGTGTTAAACAAATCTAAATATATTTTATATTCTTCAAAGTGGCCACCCTTTGCCTTGATGATAGCTTAGAACACACTTGGCATTCTCTCAACCAGCTTCATGAGGTAGTCACCTGGAATGTATTTCAATTAACAGGTGTGCCTTGTTAATTTGTGGAATTTCTTTCCTTAATGAGCTAAAAAGTTGTGTTTTGAAAAGGTAGGGGTGGTATACAGGAGATATACTATTTGGTAAAAATTCATATTATTGCAAGAACAGCTCAAATAAGCAAAGAGAAACGACAGTCCATTACTTTAAGACATTATGGTCAGTCAATCCAGAAAACTGCAGTCGCAAAAACCATTGAATTAACAGCCCAAATAAATGCTTCACAGAGTTTGAGTAGCAGACATCTCAAAAACCACTGTTCAGAGGAGACTGCGTATATCAGACCTTCATGGTCGAATTGCTGCGAAGAAACCACTACTAAAGGACACCAATAATAAGAAGAGACTTGCTTTGGCCAGGAAACACTAGCAATGGACATTAGACTGGTGGAAATCTGGCCTTTTGAGACTTGGTACCAACCACAGTGTCTTTGTGAGAAACAGAGTAGGTGAACGGATGATCTCTGCATATATGGTTCCATCCGTGAAGCATGGTGGAGGTGTGGAGGTGCTTTGTTGGTGATACTGTCAGTGATTCATTTAGAATTCAAGGCACACTTAACCAGCATGGTGACCACAGCATTCTGCAGCGATAAACCATCCCATCTGGTTTACGCTTAGTGGGACTGTCATTTGTTTTTCAACAGGACAATGACCCAAAACACACCTCCAGGCTGTGTACGGGCTATTTGACAAAGGAGAGGGATGGAGCGCTGCATCAGATGACCTGGCCTCCACAATCACCCGACCTCAACCCAATTGAGATTGCGGTCCAACTCATCCCAAACAGAGTGAAGGAAAAGCAGCCAACAAGTGCTCAGTATATGTGGAAACTCCTTCAACACTGTTGGAAACGTATTGACAAGAGTGCAAAGTTTTCATCAAGGCAAAGGGTGGCTACTTTCTAAAATATATTTTTATTTGTTTAATGCTTTTTGGGTTACTACATGATTCCATATGTGTTATTTCATAGTTGTGATGTCTTCACTATTATTCTACTATGTAGAAAATAGTAAGAATATAGAGAAACCCTTGAATGAGTAGATGGGTCCAAACTTTTGACGGGTACTGTACAAGCAAACCTGACATTTTGTAACATGACTCACACTAATATTACGTTACAGTACAACGTTTTAAAGCTTAGTGATTTATTACAGATTTAGCGATGTAACATAACATGTATTTATGTCAATCTCGGGTTTATAATAACCTTAAGCAGTCATTATGGCAGAGCATTCAAATAACATTTTACAGAAGTGTATACATGATAATTAATGATGAAGATCTACATCAGATAAATGAGATCTTTTTCAACTGTTACGCCCATTACCTCCATATGAAGCATACCTTCGGTCAGGTTGAGAAAAAGATCAATCCCTATCTGGAGCCTTAGCCAGTGACATCTCTTAACTGAATTAATGAGGAACATTTTAAATGGGGCTCTTCGTGGTGTTTGTATCACAAGGCTGTATGATATTTTAGGTCTTTCAAAAAAAATCTTATTCAAGGGAGATAACCTTGCGTCTCATTACTCATGTGAAAGACCTCACTGCACTGTCTGCTGAAGAAACGAAATACGGTGGAATGTATATGATTTCTATTGTTTGAAGAGTGCAAATGTCACAGGAGTACACTGACGTTAATGAGAGAAGACCAGAGAGTGGGATCATGGCCTTGTTTGGATGAGATGCTGCTGACTTATGGTAAGCAGCTTTACATGCACATCCCTCCATGATGAATATGTACTGTAACAATGTTTTCCCTCTAGGAACTATTTTGTTGTCTCTGTTGACACTTTGACTTGTTGATTGTATAAATCATGGGTAAGAAGTCTTGCACATAGTTCCATGAACTTCTTCTGATAAAAAAATTCTACTGACGTAGTTTAGGTGCATCAGATATGATGCAAACAGGTAACCTGAATCACTGAAATCCTATTATTTTGTCTGCCCATATTTTTACATACACTAAGAATAACACTTAAAAACAGGTTTGCAATTCAGTATAAAGATTGCAAATGTTTTCTCATAATGGAGAAATACCATGAAAATCACTAGGAAAACTAGCCCTAATCCTCATCAGTACATTTCTCTGGACAGTAACAACCACATGCAGGCTGGAATTCATTTGAACCCACCATAGATGGTCATTGGCCAATTAGCATAATATAGGTCTCTAGATGTTGATGCCAGTCCGTGCCATTGCCTCTGTCCCCTTTGTTGATGCAACTTTGTAATTATCAAGTTCACTTTGGCTTCTCTCTCAATAATTGCATCTCTCCCAGATGGCCCGTGTGCTCTTGTGTACATAACTGTGGCTAAACTCCCCGGTACTCCTGTGTGCTGTGGTCTGAGCTCCTCTGAAGAACAGTGAGTGTGTATCTGTTACTAAGGACCATAAGCCTACTGCCTATTGATTCAGGACGCCCAGATCTGGAGTCCTACTTGATCAGCTGAATGTAAATAACCCTGGATGGACTTTCATCTCCACACTGGGGCTCTGCAGTGGGACGTGTAGGATGGGGAAATTGATGTAGAACATTTGCCAATGTTCTGTTGGACTGAGTGCTGACGTCAATGGTAATATATTGAAGTACTTTAGATTTATTCATTCTTTGTTTGTTTTTGTTTGGATATCTACTATGTGTTTGTTTGAATATGATGACACCATTTCTCAAGGTGGCATAATGCCATGGATTTATTCATCACATGAATGGATAACTCATTTTTAGGATTACTGTTGTGCAATGGCAAGAGACCTTATCTATCAGATCTATATTGAGAAATGTATGAATCATTGGCAAGATGATGGGGTACACTGTTACCGTTCCAGCCCCTTGGTCCTTATCTTTATTGCACAAGCTAAAACAGTGTGCATTTTCATAGAATTGGCTTGTGTGCAGCTCAACATATGCGCGCACTAAGACCATACATACATTACACACTCTGAGCAACAGCAAGTGATATCAAGCTGACATGAATCAGTATTCCTGTTCCTGAGGGGGAACGGGATTTGAACACCATATGCTCAAGGCACAAGTATCAGCATCTTTCTGGTGTTTCTTTGCTGTGCTGTACTTTTGTTCCCACCCTGGACAACATGGCCCTGGACAACATGGCCCTGGACAACATGGCTCATTATGTAATGTTGCCCTCAGGCACAAGCCAAAGCACTCTCCATCAACTCAAATCATCCTTTGCTTAGTTAATTTTAAGAATAAACCCTTTAGACCAAATGCAGTTAGTGCAGGTATTGCTAACCCTGATGCATACTGTGTCTAGCAGTATTGATTTCAATGGTGGATGTCTCCTTTAAAATATTTATGCAGGGAGAATGACTGTTTTTAAATGAGCACGGCGAATAGTACATAATCTGAGATATTTATTTTGCATTCACCACTGACAAACATGGGCTCTGAACACTACGGTACAATGGGTGGAAGGTAATACAGGCTAGTCTATTGCCCTGCTGTGTATTCCCTAAACCACTGGATGATTTTGAGGTCATAGATATTTTAATTCTAAAAAGAGAATTCATTGCATGCTTACTTCTGTTGTTAAGATGTGTTGTGCATTCCTTTGGAGTATGATATGCTGATAGGCAAGCCTGCATTTGCACAAACCTCTGTTCATGTTGTGGATGCTCTATTTATCTTGCATTTAGGCCAATAAATCCAGTCAACTGCATGATAGTGTCTGTGATGTCTCATCCTTGTAAAAAAAGTGGAAATATTTGTCTATATTCTTCCATGGTTTTTAAGTGGAAAACTAAATAAAGATTTAGTATTTATTGCCATTGATTTGATCATTCTTCTTCTCATTCGATTCAGGTTATTAGGTTGTGGGAATTTATGACGTACCTTTTGGAGGCAAGACAATATTGGATAATATGTTGCTACAATAGGAATTTCTCACATATTTCCATTACAGTGGCCCCTGTGAACCCCACATCTGACTCAAAGCACTTACTGATGCCATTAAACCACCAGAGAGATGGAGTGACATCTCCTGTTCATTTTCTGGGACCTATAACATGTTTTTTGCCTTGTGGTTCAATTTAAATGGGAAAGAGGAATACAATTGAGAGAGGAATGCAGCAGTCTTTTGGGAGACGCAATCTCTGCTCTCGTATGATTTCCCCGGTGTGGCGTAAGCTTTGGACGGGATACTCCATGCACACGCTCACCGTGGCCGGGTCAGTGAGGATGAGGCTGTATAGCGTCAGTACATGTAATGGGGGTGAAGACTGCTCCTTCAGACAGTTCCTTTCATTTAACGGCTATTGTGCGAGAGCGCTGCATAGCGGCTGTTTCCATGGTGACGGGGACTTGTGAGAATACCTATGTTCGGAGAAAACCAGGGAGGGGGAGTGGTAGAGGGCTCGGTACGGAATAGAGGGAAGTTTTTCTTTAAATACTTATTTTTTAACAGAAGCCTTGACTGTGTTGTTCAGTGCCCTCACAAGGCCAGATAGAATCCACAAGCCACCCCAGCTGAGCTCTATGCTCGAGGCTAAAGCTTTGCTGGATAAGCTGCTTCTTCAAGTCTTACAGTAAAAACCCTGCTCCTTCCATCACATGGTTGTAAAGAAGTTTATTTTTAAACCTCACAACGGCAGGTCAAAGTGGTGGTAAAAGTATTGATAAAACATAATGTTGGGGTTGAAGTGATATCCTGGAAAACTGATATCCCACAATCCTGATGCTGCTCTGCCGACCATTCGAGAGGTATTGGATTCCTCCAGCAGGCCTGGCTGTAGGGAGGAGTGGTGTAAGTTGATCAATGTTTTACATTCTGCATCACTCCGTCAAGGGAAATATAATATTCTTTCTAAAAAATATCTAAATATTTTTCAGGATCTTGTGTTCTTATACAGAAAGTAATACAGTGCATTCGGAAAGTATTCAGACCCATTGATATATTCCACATTTGTTTTGTTACAGCCTTATTCTAAAATGGATTAAATTGTTGACTTGTTGGAAAGGTGGCATCCTATGACGGTGCCCTGTTGAAAGAGTGTATGGGGTAAGTTGAGGTATACAATTTGACTATATTAGCCCAGACAGCTACAAGGATGCACTTTCATGCTAGGTTTAGGACCTCATATTGAAGCTTATAGAGACCCCACCTTATGTAATGAACAATCTTAAAATTATATATTTGGTTTAGAAACAAGCATCATGAAACCTCTAAATAAATTAATTTGACTTTTCCATGTGATTCCTACCATCACAGACTCCATGAAATGGTGACCTCTTCCTAAATATCTGGTCAAATTATACATTTTGTGTATGGTTTCCTAGAAACAACGGTGGGTGAACTTACCCCTTTGGCTCAACTTACCCCACTCTCCCTTACTGTTTTCCTGTCTATATTAGCAAGGATAATGAAGCTGAGTGGACCCATTCCTCTGTAAAGGGGAAACACTCTCTTCTCTCTGCAGATCCTTTGTGCCCTGATTTACATCCACAATTAAAGAGCGCTCAGCACAGTCAAACATTCATCGGCAGTAGAATCGACAACAGAGTCGCACCCTGAGACAGAGGAAACAGCTCATCAACTGAGAGTTATAGAGAGACTTTAACGCAGGGAGGCCCAGCTGGGTTCCCACTCGCCGGCAGGGCGGGATGTAGATTGGTGTGCGTTACAGTGCTGGGCAGCAGGCTCTAATGAGGAAATTAATGATTGAAGGTGGAGGTAGGGAGCTGCTCAGGAGTAATTAGCCATCTCTTCTGATGTTCTCTGACATTCAGTGAGCTCCAAAAGCATTGGAAAAGTTAAACAATCTTTGTTGTTTTGGCTCTGCATTCCAGCACTTTATATTTTAAATGATACAATGACTATGAGTTAAAGTGCAGATTGTCAACTTTAATTTGAGGGTATTTTCATCCATATGTGGTGACTTGTTAAGAAATTACAGCACTTGTTGGATATAGTCCCCCTATTTTAGGGGACCAAAAGTAAGAAAAATGTGCTAAATAAACAAAAGGAAAAATAGTAACACAATAAAATAGCAATAACGAGGCCATATACAAGGGGTACCGGTACCGAATCAATGTGCTGGGGTAGTCGAGGTAATTGAGGTAATATGTACATGTAGGTAAGGGTAAAGTGAATATGCATAGATAATAAACAGAGAGTACCAGCAGCGAATGTGAAGAGTCTGAAGGAATGTGAATGTACAGTACCAGTCAAAGGTTTGGACACAACTACTCATTCAAGGGTTTTTCTTTATTTTTATGTTTTTCTACATTGTAGAATAATAGTGAAACCATCAAAACTATGAAATAACACATATGAAATCATGCAGTAACCAAGAAAGTGTTAAACAAATAAAAATACATGTAAAACCTTAGATTCTTCAAGGTATGGTGGTTTTGCCTTGATGACAGCTTTCCACACTCTTGGCATTCTCTCAACCAGCTTCATGAAGCATGGAATGCATAGCATTTCAATTAACAGGTGTGCCTTGTTAAAGATTCATTTGTGGAATTTCTTTCCTTCTTAATGCGTTTGAGCCAATCAGTTGTGTTGTGACAAGGTAGGGGTGGTATACAGAAGATAGGCCTATTTGGTAAAAGACCAAGTCCATATTATGGCAAGAACAGCTCAAATAAGCAAAAAGAAACGACTGTCCATCATTACTTTAAGACATGAAGGTCAGTCAATCCGGAACATTTCAGTGCAATTGAAGAAACTGGCTCTCATGAGGACCACCACAGGAAAGGAAGACCCATAGTTAACTCTGCTGCAGAGGATAAGTTCATTAGAGTTATCAACCTCAGAAAATGCAGCACAAATAAATGCCTCATAGAGTTCAAGTAACAGACACATCTCAACATCAACTGTTCAGAGGAGACTGCGTGAATCAGGCCTTCCTGGTCAAATTGCTGCAAAGAAACCTCTACTGAAGGACATCAATAAGTAGAAGAGACTTTCTTGGGCCATGAAACATGAGCAATGAACATTAGACCGGTGGAAATCTGTCCTTTGGTTTGATGAGTCCAAATATGAGATTTTTGGTTCCAACCGCAGTGTCTCTGTGAGACGCAGAGTAGGTGAATGGATGATCTCTGCATGTGTAGTTCCCACCGTGAAGCATGGAGGAGGAGGTGTGATGGTGTGGGCGTGCTTTGCTGGTGACACTGTTGGTGAATTATTTAGAATTCAAGGCACACTTAACTAGCATGGCGACCACAGCATTCTGCAGCGATACGCCATCCCATTTGTATTGCGGTTATTGGGACTATCATTTGTTTTTCAACAGGACAATGATGAGTGCTGCATCAGTGCTGCATCAGATCACCCGACCTCAACCCAATTGAGATGGTTTGGGATGAGTTGGACCGCAGAGTGAAGGAAAAGCAGCCAACAAGTGCTCAGCATATGTGGGAACTCCTTCAAGACTGTTGGAAAAGCATTCCAGGTGAAGCTGATTGAGAGAATGACAAGTGTGCAAAGCTGTCATCAAGGCAAAGTGTGGCTATTTTGAAGAATCTCAAATATAAAATATGTTTTGATTTGTTTAATACTTTTTTTGGTTACTACATGATTCCATATGTGTTATTTCATAGTATTGATGTCTTCTGGTCAGCTTGCAGTGGGCTTCCCTTTGTAGTCCTTGACAGTTTGCAAGCACTGCGACATCCGACAAGCATCAGAGCCAGTGTAGTAGGATTCGATCTTAGTCTTGAATTGATGCTTTGCCTGTTTGATGGTTCGTTGGAAGGCATAGCGGGATTTCTTATAAGCATCCGGATTAGTGTTCTGCTCCTTGAAAGCGGCAGCTCTTCAGCGGATGTTAGTATGTATGTTGCCTGTAATCCATGTTTTCTGGTTGGTATATGATCATTGTGGGGATCGTCAATGCACTTATTAATGAAGTCGGTGCCTGATTTGGTATACTCCTCAATGCCATCAGATGAATCCCAGAACACATGTGAGTCTGTGCTAGCGAAACAGTCCTGTAGCTTAGCATCCGCTTCATCGGACCACTTCCCTATTAAGCTCGTCACTGTTACTTCCTGTTTTAGTTTTTGCTTGTAAGCAGGAATCAGGAGGATAGAGTTAAGGTCAGATTTGCCAAATGGAGGGCTTTGTACGCGCCTCTGTGAGTGGAGTAAAGGTAATCTAGAGTTTTTTCCCTTTAGTTGCATGTGACATGCTGGTAGAAATTAGGTAAAACAGATTTCAGTTTTCCTGCATTAAAGTCCCCAGCCACTAGGAGCGCTGCCTCTGGATGAGTATTTTCTTGTTTGCTTATGGTCTTATTGTCACGATCGTTGGAAGCAGACATCTTTTATTTAAAGTAAGTGAACCACACATCAAACAATAAAGACTAAACGAAACGTGACGACAATGGAGTGCTAACATGCAACTACACATAAACAATATCCCACAAAACACAGGTGGAAAAAATGCTACTTAAATACACTGCTCAAAAAAATAAAGGGAACACTTAAACAACACAATGTAACTCCAAGTCAATCACACTTCTTTGAAATCAAACTGTCCACTTAGGAAGCAACACTGATTGACAATAAATGTCACATGCTGTTGTGCAAATGGAATAGACAACAGGTGGAAATTATAGGCAATTAGCAAGACACCCCTAATAAAGGAGTGGTTCTGCAGGTGGTGACCACAGACCACTTCTCAGTTCCTATGCTTCCTGGCTGATGTTTTGGTCACTTTTGAATGCTGGTGGTGCTTTCACTCTAGTGGTAGCATGAGACGGAGTCTACAACCCACACAAGTGGCTCAGGTAGTGCAGCTCATCCAGGATGGCACATCAATGCGAGCTGTGGCAAGAAGGTTTGCTGTGTCTGTCAGCATAGTGTCCAGAGCATGGAGGCGCTACCAGGATACAGGCCAGTACATCAGGAGATGTGGAGGAGGCTGTAGGAGGGCAACAACCCAGCAGAAGGACCGCTACCTCCGCCTTTGTGCAAGGAGGAGCACTGCCAGACCCCTGCAAAATGACCTCCAGCAGGCCACAAATGTGCATGTGTCTGCTCAAACGGTCAGAAACAGACTCCATGAGGGTGGTATGAGGGCCCGACGTCCACAGGTGGGGGTTGTGCTTGCAGCCCAACACCGTGCAGAACGTTTGGCATTTGCCAGAGAACACCAAGATTGGCAAATTCGCCACTGGCGCCCTGTGCTCTTCACAGATGAAAGCAGGTTCACACTGAGCACATGTGACAGACGTGACAGAGTCTGGAGACGCCGTGGAGAACGTTCTGCTGCCTGCAACATCCTCCAGCATGACCGGTTTGGCGGTGTGTCAGTCATGGTGTGGGGTGGCATTTCTTTGGGGGGCCGCACAGCCCTCCATGTGCTCGCCAGAGGTAGCCTGACTGCCATTAGGTACCGAGATGAGATCCTCAGACTGAGACCATATGCTGGTGCGGTTGGCCCTGGGTTCCTCCTAATGCAAGACAATGCTAGACCTCATGTGGCTGGAGTGTGTCAGCAGTTCCTGCAAGAGGAAGCCATTGATGCTACGGACTGGCCCTCCCGTTCCCCAGAACTGAATCCAATTGAGCACATCTGGGACATCATGTCTCGCTCCATCCACCAACGCCACGTTGCACCACAGACTGTCCAGGAGTTGGCGGATGCTTTAGTCCAGGTCTGGGAGGAGATCCCTCAGGAGACCATCCGCCACCTCATCAGGAGCATGCCCAGGCATTGTAGGGAGGTCATACAGGCACGTGGAGGCCACACACACTACTGAGCCTCATTTTTACTTGATTTAAGGACATTACATCAAAGTTGGATCAGCCTGTAGTGTGGTTTTCCACTTTAATTTGGAGTGTGACTCCAAATCCAGACCTCCATGGGTTGATAAATTTGATTTCCATTGATCATTTTTGTGTGATTTTGTTGTCAGCACATTCAACTATGTAAAGAAAAAAGAAAAAATTCATTCAGATCTAGGATGTGTTATTTTAGTGTTCCCTTTATTTTTTTGAGCAGTGTATGATCCCCAAATAGAGACAACGATACCAGCTGCCTCTAATTGGGAATCATACAAAATCACCAACATAGAAAAAAAAACTAGAACCCCACAGAAATAATAAACTAGACTAAACCCCCAGTCACGACCTGACCTATTCCACCAGAGAAAATAAGGGCTCTCTATGGTCAGGACGTGACACTTATACAGCTTGTTGAGTGCGGTCTTAGTGCCAGCATCGGTAAAACAGCGGCCATCCCCTCCAGCACCATTCTATCCATCTGTATTAAAGTAGTAAAAAGTGAAGTATTTGGACCCATATTCATAGCATGCAATGACTACACCAAACTTGTGACTCTACACATTTGTTGAATGCATTTGCTGCTTGTTTTGGTTGTGTTTCAGATAATGTTATGCTCAATTAACGGTAAATAATGTATTGTAAGAAAATAATATGTTTCTAAACACTTCTACGTTAATGTGGATGCTACCATGATTACGGATAATCCTGAATGAATTGTAAGTAATGATGAGTGAGAAAGTTACAGAGGCATCAATATCATAACCCCCCCCCCCCATTCAGGACCCTCCATAATCATGGTAGCATCTACATTAATGTATAAACATATTGTATTATTATTTACAATGAAAGTGACTCCAAAAATGACACAATACATTATTTAGCGGGAACAAATTGATCTGAAACACAACCGAAACAAACTGCAAATTACTTTAATATACATATAAATCAATTTGTCCCAATACTTTTAGTTCCCATAAAATGGGGGGACTATGAACAAAAAGTGCTGTAATTTCTAAACGGTTCAGCGGATATGGATTAAAGCTGACAAGCTGAGAGTCTGCACTTTAACCTCATACTCATTGTATCATTTCAAATCTAAAGTGCTGGAGTACAGAGCCAAAATAACAACAACATTTTCACTGTCCCAATACTTTTGGAGCTCACTGTATGTACAGAAAACGTATATCATCACTCTCTCCCTATCGCTTCACACACACATGCACACACACACCTCTCCACTAGCGTCCCTTGGCTATCAAGACTTGCTGAGATTGCATCTCAAAGGTATAGTAGTTTGGATATGTTGCGAGTGAAGATATACAGCATCTCTATAATGTGTTTTATTTTCTCTTTCCAATGCATACTGTTGTCATTTTATATTCTAGTGACAAATGCTACTGGCAGTATTCCAAAACGTTATCCGTCATCTGAAAGGAGCAGCAATTGCATGCCATATAACTTTGACTGCCACCAGTCTTTGGCAGACGATTTCTATTAGAGTCAGTTGGCAGTCATCAAAGCAGAGTGATGAGAGAAAATAGTTTACAGAGCGAAGACAGCTCCACGGGAACAGAGATACATCAGTTTGTCTCCTATCTAACAGATGGCTATATGGTACATAGACTTATAGTTGAGGCAAATAGACCCAAAGGAATATAAAGCATTGTCAAAATATACTGTCTGAATTCTCTGTTTATCTCCCTCCCTCTCATTCTCTCTCTTTTCAAGCAGACCACCATAGTCCACGACCCGTGCCCAAGATTGCCAAGGTAATCTGCCTAAATGACTATGGCCCCGATGCACTCACATCTATAGCTATGAAAAGCTTTGAAAGGCATATCCTTTGAAGCTCAGTTGATAAAGTGTGGCGCTTGTAACGCAAGGATAGTGTGTTCGATTCCCGGGAACACCATAAGTCAAATGTATGCACGCATGACTGTAAGTCGCTTTGTATAAAAGTGTACGCTGAACGGCATGTATTATATCATATCAGACACCCTGGACACACTCCAATTAGCATACTGCCCCAACAGATCTACAGATGATGCAATCTCTATTGCACTTTACACCTCCCTCAACCACCTGGACAAAAGGAATACCTACAGTGCCTTCGGAAAGTATTCAGACCACTTGACTATTTACCCATTTTGTTACATTACAGCCTTATTCTAAAATTGATTAAATAAATCATTTTCCTCATCAATCTACACACAATACCCCATAATGACAAAGTGTAAACAGGTTTTTAGAAATGTTTGCTAATTAAATTTAAAAAAAAAAAACAGAAATACCTTATTTACATAAGTATTCAGGCCATTTGCTTTGAGACTCAAAATTGAGCTCAGGTGTATTCTGTTTCCATTGATTATCCTTGAGATGTTTCTACAGCTTGATTGGAGGCGACCTGTGGTAAATTAAATTGACTGAATAAAAACATGTTTTAATGGAGAGGTGCTACCCTGAAGAAGGCAGAGTGAGCCGAAATTTTTACCCAATAAATTTTATATAGTTTATATATGGAGTGTGCGACTCTCTTTATTTGCACGCTAACCAAGGTTGCCAGGTGCACTGTGTTTCCTCCGACACATTGGTGCGGCTGGCTTCCGGGTTGGATGCGCGCTGTGTTAAGAAGCAGTGCGGCTTGGTTGGGTTGTGTATCGGAGGACGCATGACTTTCAACCTTAGTCTCTCCCGAGCCCGTACGGGAGTTGTAGAGATGAGACAAGATAGTAACAATTGGATACCACGAAATTGGGGAGAAAAAGGGCTAAACATTTTTTTATTTTATTCAATTGATTAGACATGATTTGGAAAGGCACACACCTGTCTATATAAGGTCCCAAAGTTGACAGTGCATGTCAGGGCAAAAACCAAGCAATGAGGTCGAAGAATTGTGTGTAGAGCTCCAAGACAGGATTTTGTTGAGGCTCAGATCTCGGGAAGGGTAACAAAACATTTTTGCAGCATTGAAGGTCCCCAAGAACACAGTGGCCTCCATCATTCTGAAATGGAAGAAGTTTGGAACCACCAAGACTCTTCCTAGAGCTGGCCGCCCGGCCAAACTGAGCAATCGGGGGAGAAAGGCCTTGGTCAAGGAGGTGACCAAGAATCCAATGGTCACTCTGACAGAGCTCTAGAGTTCCTCTGTGGAGATGGGAGAACCTTCTAGAAGGACAACCATCTCTGCAGCACTCCACCAATCAGGCCTTTATGGTAGAGTTGCTAGACGGAAGCCACTCCCCAGTAAAAGGCACATGATAGCCGCTTGGAGTTTGCCAAAAGGCACCTAAAGACTCTCAGACCATGAGAAACAAGATTCTTTGGTCTGATGAAACTAAGATGAATCTCTTTGGGCTGAATGCCAAGCATCACGTCTGGAGGAAACTTGGCTCCATCCCTACGGTGAAGCATGGTGGTGGCAGCATCATGCAGTGGGGATATTTTTCAGCGGCAGGGACTGAGAGATTAGTCAGGATCGAGGGACAGATGAACGAAGCAAAGTACAGAGAGATCCTTGATGAAAACCTCAGGACCTCAGACTGGGACAAAGGTTTACCTTCCAACAGGACAACAACCCTAAGCACACAACCAAGACAATGCAGAAATGGCTTCGGGACAAGTCTTTGAATGTCCTTGAGTGGCCCAGCCAGAGCCTAGACTTGAACCCGATTGAACATCTCTGAAGAGACCTGAAAATAGCTGTGCAGCAACACTCCTTATCCAACCTGACAGAGCTTGAGATAATCTGCAGAGAAGAATGGGAGAGGTTGTAATCGCTGCCAGAGGTGCTTCAACAAAGTACTGAGTAAAGGGTCTGAATGCTTATGTACATGCAATATTTCCAATATTTTTTTTATATAAACTGCTCAAAAAAATTAAGGGAACACTAAAATAACACATCCTAGATCTGAATGAATGAAATATTCTTATTAAATACTTTTTTCTTTACATAGTTGAATGTGCTGACAACAAAATCACACAAAAATTATCAATGGAAATCAAATTTATCAACCCATGGAGGTCTGGATTTGGAGTCACACTCAAAATTAAAGTGGAAAACCACACTACAGGCTGATCCAACTCTGATCCAACTGATCCAACAGGCTGATCCAAAGTCCATAGCATCAATGCCTTCCTCCTGCAGGAACTGCTGACACACTCCAGCCACATGAGGTCTAGCATTGTCTTGCATTAGGAGGAACACAGGGCCAACCGCACCAGCATATGGTCTCACAAAGGGTCTGAGGATCTCATCTCGGTACCTAATGGCAGTCAGGCTACCTCTGGCGGGCACATGGAGGGCTGTGCGGCCCCCCCAAAGAAATACCACCCCACACCATGACTGACCCACCGCCAAACCGGTCATGCTGGAGGATGTTGCAGGCAGCAGAATGTTCTCCACTGCGTCTCCAGACTCTGTGACGTCTGTCACATGTGCTCAGTGTGAACCTGCTTTCATCTGTGAAGACCACAGGGCGCCAGTGGCGAATTTGCCAATCTTGGTGTTCTCTGGCAAATGCCAAACGTCCTGCACGGTGTTGGGCTGTAAGCACCACCCCCACCTGTGGACGTTGGGCCCTCATACCACCCTCATGGAGTCTGTTTCTGACCGTTTGAGCAGACACATGCACATTTGTGGCCTGCTGGAGGTCATTTTGCAGGGGTCTGGCAGTGCTCCTCCTACTCCTCCTTGCACAAAGGTGGAGGTAGCGGTCCTGCTGCTGGGTTGTTGCCCTCCAACGGCCTCCTCCACGTCTCCTGATGTACTGGCCAGTCTCCTGGTAGCGCCTCCATGCTCTGGACACTACGCTGACAGACACAGCAAACCTTCTTGCCACAGCTCGCATTGATGTGCCATCCTGGATGAGCTGCACTACCTGCGCCACTTGTGTGGGTTGTAGACTCCGTCTCATGCTACCACTAGAGTGAAAGCACCACCAGCATTCAAAAGTGACCAAAACATCAGCCAGGAAGCATAGGAACTGAGAAGTGGTCTGTGGTCACCACCTGCAGAACCACTCCTTTATCGGAGGTGTCTTGCTAATTGCCTATAATTTCCACCTGTTGTCTATTCCATTTGCACAACAGCATGTGAAATGTATTGTCAATCAGTGTTGCTTCCTAAGTGGACAGTTTGATTTCACAGAAGTGTGATAGACTTGGAGTTACATTGTGTTGTTTAAGTGTTCCCTTTATTTTTTTGAGCAGTGTATATTAGTATACATTTCTAAAAACCTGTTTTTGCTTTGTCATTATGGGGTATTGTGTGTAAATTGATGAGGGGAAAAACTATTCAATACACTTTAGAAGGTCTAACGTAACAAAATGTGGAAAAAGTTAAGGAGTCTGAATATACTGTACAGTATGTAAGAATGCTGTTCATTGACAACAGCTCAGCATTCAACACCATAGTCCCCACCAAGGGCAGGACCCTAGGACTGAACACCTCCCTCAGGATCCTGGACCCCAGGCTTTGAGTGTAGGCAACAACACATCCGCCACGCTAAGCATCAACACGGGGGCCCCTCAGGAGTGTGTACTTATTCCCCTTCTGTAATCCCTGATGTGTTCGGGAATTATTCAGATATGGATCATGTTTCAATATTGTGGGTTGTGTATTGTCTTATCAGAAAATGGTATTCTGTTGACTTTTGGGTCATTGTGGATGTTTTACAAAAAGTGTATAGGTCTGATAAACTCACAATATTCAAACTAATTTAAATTCATATTTGAAAGACCAACCTCATTTGACATTTCAGGAGCAGGCATATTTTCCCATAAAAAAATAAAATGGTTGCGCATCTTTGTTGCTTTATCTGACTTAACCTTCCCTTTCAAAATGCCAGAGCAGCAATAAACCATGGAAAAGATAGAAATACATATTAGTGTGAGGTTTTAGATAAGCACTTTGAAAGGTTAGTTTTATTTCCTATCTTAAAAGTTCAGGGTATTAATTTCTTAGTCAGGGAGCTGAATCCCGGGACATATAATTAGCACTATTAACCAAGCCAACCAGCTAGGGCTTCAATAGAAATGACTATAGTGCTGTGGAGGTTGGTTATCAGACCATCACTAGATAGCAGTGTTCAAAGAGAGAAATAGCAATGCATAGAGTTATGTGAGCATAAACTGTTCTATCATTGTTTCTATAACTGAGCAAACTGGTGCCATAGACTGGTTCTATTCCAATCAGTAAAGCACCCGCTGAATTCCTAATGTTGTAAATACAATACGCTTGTTTGACCTCTCTCCATCAATCTCATTCCTGAAGGTAGCTCAATACTGGCAATCATTATGTACGGAACAAAAATATAAACGCAACATGTAAAGTGTTGGTCCCATGTTTCGTGAGCTGAAATGAAAGATCTCTGAAATGTTTCATTTTGTGCACAAATTTGTTACATCCCTGTTAGTGAGCATTTGTCCAAGAAAATCCATCTACCTGACAGGTGTGGCATATCAAGAAGATGATTAAACAGAATGATCATTACACATGTGGACCTTGTGCTGGAGACAATAAAAGGCCACACACAACACAATGCCACAGATGTCTCAAGTTTTGATGGAGTGTGCAGCATTTTGGCATGCTGACTGCAAGAATGTCCGCCAGAGCTGTTGCCAGAGAATTGAATGTTAATTTCTCTACCATTCTCTAACAACATAATTTTAGAGAATTTGGAAGTACATCCAACTGGCCTCACAACTGCAGACCAGGTGTAACCACGCCAGCCCAGGACCTCCAGATCCAGCTTCTTCCCCTATTGGATCATCTGAGACCAGCCACTCGGACAGCTGATGAAACGGAGGAGTATTTATGTCTGTAATAAAGCCCTTTGTGGGGAAAAACTCATTCTGATTAGCTGGGCTTGGCTCCCAAATGGTTGGGCCTATGCCCTTCCAGGCCCACTTATGGCTGCGCCTCTGCCCAGTCATGTGAAATCCATAGATTAGGGCCTAATGAATTTATTTAATTGACTGATTTCCTTATACGAACTGTAAATCAGTAAAAGTGTTGAAATTGTTGCATGTTGCATTTATATTGTTGTTCAGTATATTTGTTCAGTAGCAAATATAGATCTTTCTGTGGTCTGCAGAGTTAAATGGGATTGAGGGCTGGTCGTGGGTTAGACAGAGAGATTTTTTCCATTTTTTGGGCTAGTCATTACAGCTATTGCATTCGTGTGGCTGTAAATAGTGTATTTTGAGAAGAAAAATGGAGGGTATACTTTTCCCACAGCACACAGTACATAAGGGAGAGAGATGAACCGGTCACAAGAAAGTACTAATGTGTTGTAACGCGGCCATTCTGTCTTTTTGTGAATAAATAATCAAATTGAAGTACCAATTGAGATTCCCCTCCAATGGCTTTCTGTCTCTGTGGGTGATAAATGTGCTTAATTTTTTCCAGTCTTGGTCCTATTCCCGCAATTAGATGACTAACACTACTGGATGCATAACAAGGGCAGGCATTAGAAAAATAATTAGTTGTAATCAACAATGAACATAGGTAACTAGAGACACAACGTTCTAGACTTGTTGGTCCCTCAGCATAGATAGTTGTCCTGGTGTAGTAAATAGTAGAAGAAAAGCTCACCTTTCAATCAAATTAATGAATATAATTCAAGGTTGTTGTTGCTGTTGGTTTGTTACATGGTTAGCAATTTACAAGCAGAAAAAGAAAGCCCCTTTAAGGTGGATTTATAGTCTACAGTAACTGTATGCATAGTATGCATGTAGACTTGTTGTATGATTGGACTGATCTGATTTTTAGAACTGTAGTAATTGGGCCTTGGCTTGTGTGATGGACATATAGGATACATCTTTCACTTAGGTGATTCACAACATGCCTCTTAGGATATTTACCTTGTCACATCATTATTTAACAATGATTAAGCAACATACAGCGTATGGTTATAGGCCTGCTGGAATTCTATACTGTAGAAGGCTACATGTGATGTGTAGACCAGTATCGTCAGTGTGCATCTCCCTTGGATTGCAGAAAAGCCCTAACCAGTAGCAGAACCCTCCCTGAAGAGACAACATAAATCAATGGCCATATAACCTGAGCCAATTGCACAGTCTCACCTCTGCCCTTAGACTAGCCTCATCCCCCTCCATCAGCTCTTACTGAGAACTAAAAGAAGGCCAAGCCTGACCTGTGACAGAATTTTAAATGATGGTGCTGCACTCACATCAAATTAGCATTGCTGGTTGGTTACAATATGCTGCAGTAGGTGTAGTAATGCAACTCAGAATAAGCCAAGGTTTCCCTATGGTTAATTGAGAAGACGCATTACAGATTTTTTGTTGAACACTCCTATCATGATCAACTGATGAGAGTATTGAACAAATGTTCCGGAGGTTGTCCCAGCAGGTAATCCATTGTGTCCACATGACAGCATTCAATGTGATCTTTTTCTCTGAGTCAAATGTGTTTTGTGCCAAAGGGAAGGAATGGGGAATAGTCATCGTTTTTTTTGCAGCAAACAGATCCTGTGATAGTGATAATATCTCAGGCGAATATCCCAAAATGTCAGGCACATCACGAGACGCGTGGGTGGAGGTCTGTTGGAACCAGAGGGAGGCAGCCTTGCTGCGATAAGCCTGAGGGGCTGCCATTCTCACTACTGTGAGTGACATCAAACTGCCTTTTAACACTCAGGCTAGGCCTGGCTTCTCATAAAAGGAGACAGAGTGGTCTAAAGAGAAGTATAAATAGAATTTAGTAAACAGCAAGAACGTTACTCAGAAGCTCGGGGGTTATTATTCCTTAGCATTTAGGAGGCATATGCTGTAGGAATTACAATTCCTGTATTGTTTGATATTGAGACCATTTTCAAGTGTTATATTCATTCTCCACAAATCTCATTACCGTCTGTACTGCTGATGATGGTTTACATTCAAATGATGTGTGGTATCATTCTGCATGTCCTTTATTGTTTTTTATGAGTAGTAGAGTGATTCAAATAAATAGCAACATGCAGTAGGCAAGGACACCTTTTGTGTGCCTACTGTACACTTGACGTGTTCATTCTGTCTTTCAATTGTCACCTGACAGGAGTTATGAATATTATTGCATCAAGTAATCCTTTGGTCCGTTCTCTCTCTATTTACTTTGTTATGTCACACTCTGATCTGGTTTTCCTGTCCTTGTGATTATCTCCACCCCCTCCAGGTGTCGTTTATTATCCCCGGTGTGTATATCCCTGTGTTTGCTGTCTCTCTGTGCCAGTTCGTCTTGTTTGTCAAGTCAACCAGTGGATTTCCTTGCTCCTATCTTTCTCCAGTCTCTGTTTGTTTCTAGTCCTCCTGGTTTCGACCCTTGCCTGTCCTGACTCCGAACCCACCTGCCTCACCACTCTGACTGTTCTGACTACCAGTCTGCCTATCCCCTTGTACTGTTTTGGACTCGGATCTGGTTTCTGACCCCTGCCTGACCACGAGACTGCCTATTGTCTGGTACTGTTTGGACTCTGACCTGGTTTATGAACTCTCGCCTGTCCCCGACCTGCCTTTGCCTACTCCCTTTGTTATAATAAATATAGGAGCTCTACCATCTGCCTCCTGTGTTTGCACTTGGGCCTAGCCTTGTGCCCTTATATGTTATATCGTTTAAAACAGTGCTAAAGATCTTCCAATGGTAAATCTCTTTGTCTAAAAAGAAAGTCTTTGAGAAACTTCCCAAAGTGAAAAGCCTTATTATTCACAGAGGGAGGTAGCAACAGTGTGAGCGTTTTGTGATATTTTTGACAATCGCCCAACAGTCCCCAGCTGGCTGCCTCCATGTCACTCCTGACCCCTTCCTTGACCTCCACACAGGCTACCTGTCAGAACACAAACTGCACAGAGGTATACAATTGAGCACACAAGAGAACAGTCCTGCTGGCTTCACGTCCCAAAGAATACTTCTTTTCCTGTTATGACACTGTCTTCTCCTGTTACCCCTGAACCACTCCTCTTTTTCCTGTCTTGTTTTAACCACTTTGCCTACTAAACAGATGCTTGGTACAGGTTGGTTTATATTTGGGATGTTATTAAGCAGATGCTCTTATCCAGAGTTACTTACAGTACTAAGTGCATAAATGCTTTATTTCTTCAGTTGTCTATTCACATGCTGTATTTCTGCCACTGTTCTCGTGTTCAGTATTCATGACATACCCCGGACACTTATACACACAGATCAGATTCATGATTCACGCATAATTGCATTGTCCTCAAGTGGCTGCTGTCAAACGGCAGACAGACCCTCAGGTCTGCAGTTTGACAGCGCTGGAGGGGAGGGCTGACGAAAAAATGGAAAATGGCACGGAGGAGATGGCCTCCGTTTTACCGTCTCCTAACCAATTGTGCTATTATGTGTTTTTTTTGTTGCGATATTTGTAAATTATTTTGTACATAATGTTTCTGCAACCGTATCTTACGGAAGAAAAGAGCTTCTGGATATCAGGACAGCGATCACTCACCTCGGATTTGACAAAGATTTCTTCAACAACAACAACAACAAGCAGGACTCACACGATATTCTCCAAACACCCCACAGGGCAGACATCCCAATCATTCGCAAAAGGAAGCGACGCAGAGGACGAAGAGCCGGATGCCTCGTCCGGACCCGCAGAAGACAACTAGGAAAGCTGCCATTACCGTCAACATTACTCGCCAACGTGCAATCATTGGACAATAAACTAGACGAGGTACGATCACGAATATCCTACCAACGAGACATCAAAAACTGTAATATCCTATGTTTCACGGAATCGTGGCTGAATGACGACATGGATATTCAGCTAGCGGGATACATGCTGCACCGGCAGGATAGAACAGCACACTCCAGTAAGACCAGGGGGGGCGGCCTGTGCATATTTGTAAACAACAGCTGGTGCACGAAATCTAAGGAAGTCTCTAGATTTTGCTCGCCTGAAGAAGAGTATATTGTGATAAACTTCAGACCACACTACTTGCCTAGAGAGTTCTCAGCTATACTTTTCGTGGCTGTTTATTTACCACCACAGACAGATGCGGGCACTAAGACCGCACTCAGTCAGCTGTATAAGGAAATAATCAAACAGGAAACCCTCACCCAGAAGCGGCGCTCCTAGTGGCCAGAGACTTTAATGCAGGGAAACTTAAATCAGTTCTACCAAATGTCTATCAACATGTTAAATGTGCAACCAGAGGGGAAAAGAAATTCTAGATCACCTGTACTCCACACACAGAGACGTGTACAAAGCTCTCCCTCGCCCTCCATTTGGTAAATCCGACCACAACGCTATCCTCCTGATTCCTGCTTACAAGCAAAAATTAAAGCAGGAAGCACCAGTGACTCGGTCTATAAAATCAAATCAAATCAAATCAAATCCAAATTTATTTGTCACATACACATGGTTAGCAGATGTTAATGCGAGTGTAGCGAAATGCTTGTGCTTCTAGTTCCGACAATGCAGTGATAACCAACAAGTAATCTAACTAACAATTCCAAAACTACTGTCTTATACACAGTGTAAGGGGATAAGGAATATGTACATAAGGATATATGAATGAGTGATGGTACAGAGCAGCATACAGTAGATGGTATCGAGTACAGTATATACATATGAGATGAGTATGTAGACAAAGTAAACAAAGTGGCATAGTTAAAGTGGCTAGTGACATAAGAATGCAGTCGATGATCTAGAGTACAGTATATACATATGCATATGAGATGAATAGTGTAGGGTAAGTAACATTATATAAGGTAGCATTGTTTAAAGTGGCTAGTGATATATTTACATCATTTCCCATCAATTCCCATTATTAAAGTGGCTGGAGTTGGGTCAGTGTCAATGACAGTGTGTTGGCAGCAGCCACTCAATGTTAGTGATTGCTGTTTAACAGTCTGATGGCCTTGAGATAGAAGCTGTTTTTCAGTCTCTCGGTCCCAGCTTTGATGCACCTGTACTGACCTCGCCTTCTGGATGATAGCGGGGTGAACAGGCAGTGGTTCGGGTGGTTGATGTCCTTGATGATCTTTATGGCCTTCCTGTAACATCGGGTGGTGTAGGTGTCCTGGAGGGCAGGTAGTTTGCCCCGGTGATGCGTTGTGCAGACCTCACTACCCTCTGGAGAGCCTTACGGTTGAGGGCGGAGCAGTTGCCGTACCAGGCGGTGATACAGCCCGCCAGGATGCTCTCGATTGTGCATCTGTAGAAGTTTGTGAGTGCTTTTGGTGACAAGCCGAATTTCTTCAGCCTCCTGATGTTGAAGAGGCGCTGCTGCGCCTTCTTCACGACGCTGTCAGTGTGAGTGGACCAATTCAGTTTGTCTGTGATGTGTATGCCGAGGAACTTAAAACTTGCTACCCTCTCCACTACTGATCCATCGATGTGGATAGGGGGGTGTTCCCTCTGCTGTTTCCTGAAGTCCACAATCATCTCCTTAGTTTTGTTGACGTTGAGTGTGAGGTTATTTTCCTGACACCACACTCCGAGGGCCCTCACCTCCTCCCTGTAGGCCGTCTCGTCGTTGTTGGTAATCAAGCCTACCACTGTTGTGTCGTCCGCAAACTTGATGATTGAGTTGGAGGCGTGCATGGCCACGCAGTCGTGGGTGAACAGGGAGTACAGGAGAGGGCTCAGAACGCACCCTTGTGGGGCCCCCGTGTTGAGGATCAGCGGGGAGGAGATGTTGTTGCCTACCCTCACCACCTGTATAAAACAAATGGTCAGATGAAGCAGATGCTAAATTTACAGGACTGCTTTGCTATCAGACTGGAACATGTTCCGGGATTCTTCCGATGACATTGAGGAATACACCACGTCAGTCCCTTATCAATAAGTGCATTGAGGACGTTGTCCCCACAGTGACTGTACGTACATACCCCAACCAGACGCCATGGATAACAGGCAACATTTGCACTGAGGTAAAGGGTAGAGCTGCCGCTTTAAAGGTGTGGGACTATAACCCGGAAGCTTACAAGAAATCCCGCTATGCCCTGCGACGAACCATCAAACAGGCAAAGTGTAAATACAGGGATAAGATTGAATCCTACTACACTGGCTCCGACGCTCGCCGGATGTGGCAGGTGTCGTGTCTTTGGCTATGCCGGATTAAGTGATATGACATGCTATTCTATAAAATCCGTTCTCCGTAATTAATATTACCTGATTGAGCTAATCATGTAAATGTAATTAACTAGAGAGGCGGGGCACCACAAAATAATATTTATAGAGCTGTTATCTTCCGAATAAACTCTTAAAGACCTAGTAATATTTTACATCAATAGCAGTCAATATTAATCGTCACCTTAATTCAGTCTCATCTGAAAGTTGTAAATACTTGGTTATCTTCACGAACCCTGGCTAACAAGTTGAATCAGCAATACAAAATTGGGTATAATTATTTATTTACTAAATAACTAATCACACAGAATTGCATATACACAGAATGAATTATACCTTGTTTACAAATGACGTCATAAAGGAAAACGTCCATAGTACGGAACAGATATGACAGCTGGTTACACAAAAGAAAAGGTATGGGTTTGAGTGAAAGAGCGGGAAGACTGAGGGACAAAGGGAAAAGCAGTGCTATCGTTAATACAGTATCTTATGCATTCTAAACTACCGCCCATTTGGAAAAGGAAAATGCAATAAATATTTACTCTGAGCTGCGCTTCGGTAGGTTGGTGGTAGATGGAAGGCCGTGTTGCCAAACCAAGTCCTTTGAAGAATGTCTCTGGTGGTCAATTGGATACGTTGTAGTAACGTTGTTGGTAGACGGGATACTCTGTCTGTTCTTTCCTAGCCTGCGTTTGCAGCTGCTGTTGCTAACTCAACGGCAAGGAGGTATCACTTCTGTAGTGAATACGAGTTCAAAGTTCATACCACTCACAACCAAAGCTCACGCTGAGGTTGGCTTAGTTCTGTAGTTGACATGTTAGTCCTTTTAACGCAGAGGCTGCAGACCTCACGTACTTGGAACAGGAGGTTATATTGTCATCAAGGCTTTATATAGGAAGGGAGAGGAGAGCGTGTTTGAAAAGTTTTATAACCCATGTCCCTTCACAGGGGCGGGCCACTGATTGAGCAGAGCCCTAACCTTATGAAAATGCAAATCTCTCATTTGGAAGCTAAAATTACATTTCAGAGAACTACAATGTGCAGACTTTCCACTGTAGGTTTTACGTCATCTTATCATTGATGAGAATGTCTCAGATCATATTCATTAAGTACCACCGCATATGTTCAATTGGTCGGATTACCAGAATATAGTTCATTTCCCGCCGCCTTCTGATGTTCCCAGAATCTCTATGTTAACCAAAGGGTTTTCAAATTTCACATCAGTAGGGTAGAGAGAGGAAAAAGGGGGGAAGAGGTATTTATGACTGTCATAAACCTTCCCCCAGGCCAAAGTCAGGACACAGGGTTTGCAAACTATTACAGACTACAAAGGGAAGCACAGCCGCGAGCTGCCCAGTGACACGAGCCTACCAGATGAGCTAAATCACTTCTATGCTCGCTTTGAAGCAAGCAACACTGAGGCATGCATGAGAGCATCATCTGTTCCGAACAACTGTGTGATCAAGCTCTCCGTAGCCGACGTGAGTAAGACCTTTAAACAGGTCAACATGCACAAGACTGACTACCAGACACAGACTGACTACCAGGACATGTGCTCCGATCATGCGCTGACCAACTGGCAAGTGTCTTCACTGACAATTTTAACCTCTCCCTGTCTGAGTCTGTAATACCAGCATGTTTCAAGCAGACCACAATAGTCCCTGTGCCCAAGAACACTAAAGTAACCTGCCTAAATGACTACCGACCCGTAGCACTCACATCTGTAGCCATGAAATACTTTGAAAGGCTGGTCTCCCTGTTCACTCATGACTGCACGGCCAAGCACGACTCCAACACCATCATTACATCACCAGTACATCACCAGGGCCACCCAGGACCTGTATACCAGGCCAGGAAGGCCCTAAAAATGACTCCAGTCACCCTAGTCATAGACTGTTCTCTCTGGTACCGCACGGCAAGTGGTACCGGAGTGCCAAGTTTAGGTCCAAGAGGCTCCTAAATAGCTTCTACCCCCTGAACAGCTAATCACATGGCTACCCAGACTATGTGCATTGCCCCCCAGAACACTGCTGCTACTCTCTGTTATTATCTATGCATAGTCACTTTAATAACTCTACCTATATGTACATATTACCTCAATTACCTTGACACCGGTGCCCCCGCACATTGACATTAACTCTGTACTGGTACCCCCTGTATATAGCCCCGCTATTGTTATTTACTGCTGCTCTTTAATTATTTGTTAATCTTATCTCTTACTTTTTTTGTATTTTCTTAAAACTGCATTGTTGGTTAAGGGCTTGTAAGTAAGAATTTCCCTGTAAGGTCTACACCTGTGATATTCGGCGCATGTGACAAATACCATATGATTTGATTTGAAGTACTGAGACACAAGCAAAGCTTTTCAGGAGTCAATTTGACCCTGCAAAACAATTAGCACTGTTATTATGTTGTGTTCTGTGTGACGAAGTGACTTCAAGCCCAAGCAATCTGTAGAACGTACTCCCAAGCTGGCCCTTGTTTTCAAGATTGACGCCCAAGCAGTGAGTTGTGGAGGGAGGCAATTGACTCACTAAGACCGTGGAGGTAACTGGAGGTAACTGGCATAGAAACCATGTTCTCCTGCCAGAGCAATCACAATGCTCCTGCTCCAAATCACTTGTTTTGTCTTGTTACTGTGAAGCTGTATGACCTGCAGGCCAACTTTCGCCGGTCCACTGGAGTCGCAATCGTTCACTTTACCCCTGTGCGGTATATTCCCCCAGCAGCCCAAAGGTACTTAGAGACTGACAGTGTAGAAAAGCCATCCAACGACCAATGACGAAAGGCATCTTTCTCTCTCATTCTCTGCCCGTGTACCAATGTACGCACGTGTGGGTATGTGCGCACGAACGTGTTTGTGTGTGTCTAAAATAAAGGTAAATACTTTGCTTCTCATGTGTTGCTCACTGCCCCACTCCCCATTCTGTGATTTTGTGTTTCAGAATATTGTTGACATGTTTGCAAATATCTGAACAATATTACAAAGCTAACTGTGTGTATGGTAGAATATCCTACAGACAACTTCATTTGGCTGTGGATCTGCTTCACTGTCACAGGAGCCAGAAATGTCAAGGCTGTTTGTCCACTAAAGTTGAAACCATCTGCAGGCCTATGGTCAATGTAGCAGGCCGATAGGGACACCAGTGATGACGCAGACAGGCAGGAAGAAGCGTTAGAGCCGGGTCCACATCTGATCTCCTCCACACCACAGTGGACCTATAGAGGATCAATGGTCATTAATTACAGCCTATATTGTAGTATAGACAAGAGATTCTGTAGTATAGACAAGAGATTCTGGGTGGGCGTCAACAATGGAGCATCATCCAATTAATTGAATGATAAAAAACTAAGATATTTTACTCTTCAGTAGCTATAATGACAGTTTTTGTTTGTTTTTTCCAAGGACATCAGAAAACATCATCGGCATGCCACTTAGCCTCAACATGGCTCTACATTTCCTGTAGTGGGCTGTCCTTAGTGTTCACTGAAATGGGTGATACCTTTCCAGGGTTATGGTTCATCGATGTTGATTCCATAACAGAAAATGTCTTGAGATTCTGTATCAGACTAGACAAACATATGTATCTCTATGGTGTAGACTGCCTGTCGTGACGTCTTTCTCTGTAGTTCAGCCAAAATCAGAAAATAATGATTACACCTAACTGAGACCTCAGATTACTACAGTCTGAAGATCTGCATCCGAGTCAACCTCCATCCCACTGCAGTTCCACCAGAAGATCTATAAAGCGACAGGAACACTTGTTCTTATTTATGTTTGTTTGCTACTTCAGCTCCCCTGGAGTAAGACTCTTCCGTATAGTTTATGTGAAGGTTTCCCTCCCATGACAACGTAAGGCCCTGGTCCATAAAATGAGGTTGCATTACGCCAGAGCTGCAGTATCAGCGATAATAATCCCTCATCTGATATTCATAGACAGCAATTGGCATATCTATTAGTAGACGTGAGTAATGTGCTGCAGATGCAACAGTCCGCAACGGTTTCAGCAACACCACATTGACAAGTAATAATTCAAACCATCCTGTATTTAATTCAGTGTGCAGCTAATTAAAACGTGTGAGAGTGTGAAAACGTGTGAGGGTGTGAAAGATTAAGAAACATTTGGAACAGACTATGAGGGAAGTAGGCTTAAGTTAGAGGAGCTGGAAGACTGCTGGCTATAATGTGCTCATTGGATTTGGATTAAAACAGTTTGAATGACAGGACCACTATCAACTTCTGCCAGGTGTTTGCACAAAGATTAGACTAGTTTTAATTTCCCTGCCAACATCCTCGTCTGGTCAAATCTATCTCCCCTGGTTCTCCAGTCTCTTACCTCTCCCTATGGACTACCTCCCTGGCCCATTCAGTACTCTCTCTGAGTAGGCCTATGTGGTCTAAAAAAAAACAAATGCTCATGCAGGGCTTATTTTCAGCTCAGACAATGTATGTGTGTGTGTGCGCGTTTGTGTGTGTGTGCGCGCAAGTTCGCATGTGTGTGTTTGTGCATGTTCCCTCCTAACCAGACTATCTGACACACCCCTTGTGGCTACAGGACAACGATAATAATTATACATCAAGATTCATGGCACACTACACCACAGAGAGGTAATGAGAAAAGTAGTATGTTATCCAGCGCACAGCACATTCTGTTCTCCCTCCAGCAGTGAGGTTAAAACTGTCATTAAAATGACATTTTCCTCATAGAATCAAGTGTATTATTTCCTATTTGTGAAACACGAATATGTTGAAAATGTTAGAAAAGCAATCAAATGGCCAGGAGGACTACACACGCATCTGCCTGTGTAGACAGGCAGATGCGTGGATGACAGGGTTATTGAATCACAGTCTCAGCAGGCTCAAGTGAAATGGAGACAAACAGTAAAGTAAACAACACAGAGTGCCCAGGGCTGATGGGGAGATTGGGAATTACAGGCCTGTTAACAGACCAAATCTATTCCACTGCACACAGAACTCAGCAGGAACACCAGTGCTTAATTTGAGCCGGATCCTGCGGGAACATGATCTAGCTCCTCTCAGTTTTGGACTGTTTCATTCTGGAACCTATTTTCCCGGATCTGGTAACTCTCCTGGCATGAAGAATAATGTTCACTGATTGCAGTGTAAAAATGGCAATAAAAGCAATCAGTGTTAATTTGAGTTGCCTCCTCTGTAATTCTCCTGCCCCCTAAAAAACGGAATGTGAAAATGTGCCCGATATTCTAAGAATTGATTTGTGTTGGGCTGGCCCGGGTTTATGGTTTGTGCAACATTGTAGCCTAGTGTCACGTCCTGACCATAGAAAACCTGTATTTTCTATGGTAGAGTAGGTCAGGGCGTGACTAGGGGTTTTAGTCTAGTTTATTATTTCTGTGGGGTTCTAGGTTTATTTTCTATGTTGGGGTTTGTGTATGATTCCCAATTAGAGGCAGCTGGTAATCATCGTCTCTAATTGGGGATCATACTAAGTTGCATTTTTCCACCTGCGGGTTATGGGATATTGTTTGTTTTTGTGTAGTGCCTGTGAGCACTGCATTACTTCACGTTTCGTTATTGTTCTGTATTGTTTTGGTGAGTTTCTTTATTAAACATGTGGAACTCTATGCACGCTGCACCTTGGTCCGATCATAATTATTACGAACAACGTGACACCTAGAGACCATCGCATGGCCATTGCGGTGGTGAGAGAGAGAATCCACCTGAATCTCTCACATAACTAGAATGAGATTCACTGAAATTACACTATTTAATTCAGAATGCTACATTAGGTGGAGGCCTATAATTTATCCCTAGTGGATCAATAGCTTATATATTTAAAAAATGGCATAGTTGTGGATTGTGTAAAGCCCAATCACAAGGTACAGTTGGGGACACGTGGCAAATGTCAGTGAACAGCATGCAGCCAAAACAGGCCTTTCGTAATATTTCTAATACAATCGTGGGAAAACACAGGCTGGAAAGCAAACGGCTCCTGATGAAAAGAGAAGAATAATCTGTCTCTAGGCTACCAAAAGATTTGATCAACTTCCAAATAAGCCTACTGTTGAGCAAACAGCATTGTTTAACAAAGCAAAACAACAGAGAGATTAGGCTTTTGGCATGAGCGCATCGGCCAAACTTTTTTAGGAAGATAATTTCCTCCTCACGTTGTACAATATGGCCTAGGCGATTGGTGGATTCAATACAAGGTAGTTTTTCTTGATCTCAGATTCCCTGTTCGTCAGTGTCAAAGTAGCCTGTTGTCATGACGTTGGCCTGGGGGATAGGTTTATGACAGTCATAAATACCTCTTCCCCCCTTTTTCCTCTCTCTACCCTACTGAGGTTACATTAAAAAAAACTTGATTAACATATAGATTCTGGGAACATCAGAATGTGTGGGGAAATTAACTATATTCAGGTAATCCGAAAAATTGAACATATGCGGTGGTACTTAATGAATATGATGTCAGTTCGGTTGTCATCTGAGACATTCTCATCAATGATAAGATTACAAACTCTACAGTGGAAAGTCTACACATCAGAGTTATCGGATTCACATGGAATTGTTGTTCAATTTAAATGTTTGAATATGAAATTATTTATGATGGGATGAAATGTGATTTTAGCTTCTAAAATGTGAGATGTGGGTTTTCATAAGATATTGCTGCTCACTCAGTGGCCCGCCCACGTGAAGAGACAGAGGTTGTAAACTATGAAACACACCCCTTTTCTCCCTTCCTATATAAAGCCTTGACGACAACATAACTTCCTGTTCCAAGGACGTGAGGACGACGGTCCTATGTAAGAATGGTTCAGATAATAACTACAGAATGAAGCCAACATCAGCGTGAGCTTTGGTTGCGAATGGTATGAACTTTGAACGCTTATTCACTACAGAAGTGATACCTCCTAGCCGTTAAGTTAGCAACAGCAGCTGCAAACGCAGGTTAGGAAGGAACAGACTGAGCATCCCGTCTACCACAACGACGTTACTACAACGTATCCAATTGACCACCAGACATTCTTCAAAGAACAAAGGACTCGGTTTGGCAAAATGGCCTTCCATCTACCACCAACCTACTGAAGCGCAGCTCAGAGTAAATATTTATTGCATTTTCCTTTTCCAAATGGGCGGTAATTTAGAATGCATAAGAATTTAGAATGTATTTACGATAGCACAGCTTCGCCTTTGTTCCTGTCTTCCCACTCTTTCACTCAACCCAGCCTCTTTTCCTTTGTGTAACAAGCTGTCATATCTGTTCCGCCCGCTAGGGACGTTTTCCTTTATGACGTAATTTGTAATCAACTTATGATTAATTGTGTGTATGTGTAATTAGTTAGGTATTTAGTAAATAAATTATTAAACCCAATTTTGTATTGCTGATTCAACTTGTTAGCCAAGATCATTGGCCTCAGATAAAATGACGTCAAATGACGTTATATGTACAGTAGCTATGATTGGACGGATCATCATGAATCAAGTTGACGATCTACTGGCAAATCCTTTTTAACCTTTGTCATATGAAGAGAAATAATGAAGATATATTATAGATAAAATGTATCGGTGATCATCGGGCATTGGACATAAACATTACACAACAAGTTGGCAATCGCATATTCAATAATGAGTGGTTTGGAAGGAATCGGTGACAGTGGCTAACCGCAAGCATTGCAACTGGGAAGTCAGGAATAAACAAGCTCATACTGGGAAAATACATTGTGAACGGAATTGTAAATATTTCTCTTTCTATGATGACAAAATATTCCCACGAAGGACCGCCGCGACACCTTCCTGTTCAAGTGAGCACATCCCAACAAGATGAGTCCAAAAATGTCTTATATATTGCTGCATAAATGATGATATATCCCAGTGAGATATGTATACTGTAGCTAAGAAAGTAATACTAAGTGTATGTTGTGTAGTAAGCTGTTAGTAGCCCATGTGCCTCACCCTAATAATTTGGTCTATTTTCACCTCTTAATTTTGCCTTACGTTACTGTTCTGACTAGGTGGCGCACAGTAGTCTATAAACTGTTTTTGAGAAATGTCATCATCTTAATATTGTAAGAGCTTTCATTGTCTGCTTATATGCCCCCTTTAGTTATCCTACGGTTCTGACTTGTTGTACTGGGAAAATACTGTAAGAGCAGCCCATGTTCTGCATTCTGTCGCTGTACATTTCAAAAGTGCTGAGCATATAGTTATATTGACTATGTCCGTCTTAGCTCGCTCATTAATGTCTTAATCAAAATTACAGAATGCCTCTTATCCACTCATCTTTCCATTATGCCATAGTTTGTACATCTCAATTGTCAGTAGAACCCACATTTGTTTAAGCAAGTCAGCCATATATGTTATGTTTTTTTTAAAGGAAGTAGACGAGGCAGAATGAATTGTTTCTCTGCCAGACAAGGCTCCACTGATAGGTGTAGCGTGGTAAGGATTCACTCCATTGTGCTGGAAAGAAAGCTTTGCTGTTGGTACAGCTTTATGTAGGCCCTTACAGTTTGTGGGCACCGCTTATCGCCGTTAAAGTGCAATTAATGTATTGTTCAGTGCTGTGTTGTGTAATGGCTTTGCTGGCATGTATCTAAAAACATTTTTTTGAGTTTGCCCAACCAAGATTTACATGCTAAAATCACCACTGGTCACAATAGAAACTCATTAATACCTCACTGAAAAAGGGGAGAATCTATTTAGTTGCTGAGAATCTACACTGAACAAAAATATAAGCGCAACATGCAACAATTTCTAAGATTTTACTGAGATACACTTCATATATGGAAATCAGGCCCTAATCTATGGATTTCCCATGACTGGGAATAAAGATATGCATCTGTTGGTCACAGATACCTTAAAACAAATAGCTAGGGGCAGAGGTGTGGACTCACAAATATGATGACTGCAACTCGACTTTGACTTTAACACCAATGACTTGTGACTTGACTTGGACTTGAGCCTTATGACTCGACCTGACTTGATACCCTCCCAAAGCCCAAATATTCATATTTGATAAATGATGCTTTTAAAAAAAGTGTGCAGCTCGTCAACGCTTCTTTTAACAGATTACAGTTTGAATCAGACAGCAGCCAATCAAATTGTGCCAGCTGAGAAAAAGTTGTGAGTGGCAGTGCAGAGGAACGTCGGGGGATGAATTCAGACGGAGCCCTTGGAAAGATGATACCCAAAAATATTATTTTCGGATATAAAGATTACACTGTATCAACAACAAACAGATTGCAACTTGCAAAACATGTGGGAAGAAAATTACAGACGGAGACCCAACAATTTCTAAGTCGTGGCTAATATAGCCGACAGGTATATATTTTATTACTTTACTGGTGTATCATGTAGGCTAACGTAACGTTAAATCAATGAGCCTCCACACAGTCAGTCAGTGCGGGAACGTGATCATTGCACCCAAGATTGACCTACAACTGGCTAGGCTGTTGGTAGCCAATAATGCCTGATGTTACTGCTGTTCCTAAAACCGTTGACCTACTGTAACCACACAGAGAGAGTGTGTGTTTGTGTGTGTTAAGGTTGGGCGATTGTGTACAAGCCTACATCGCCCGATTGCGCCCCATAGTGATCCTCGATAGTCAATCACTATTGGGGAGGGTGTGTCTTTCTCATGGCTACTCATGTATTTCCATGGAAATATAACATTTATTTAGAAAGTAATAAATATATAGATATTTTTAAAAGGATTCATGATTTGCTTAAATGTAATATACTATTACTCTTGTTAAAAATATGAAATGGTATTACATTTGGTGAAGAGCACATTATGACTTGTTTAGGACTCGAAAGTCAAAGTTTAGGACTTGAGACTTGACTTGATACTTGACGGTCTTAACTTGAGTTTTTGACTCGGACTTGCCTGTCTTGACTTGGGACTTGAGTGCTAAAGACTTGAGACTTACTTACGACTTTTAAAACAATGACTTGGTCCCACCTCTGGCTAGGGGTGTGGATCAGAAAACCAGTCAGTGTCGGTGTGACCTCCATTTGCCTCATGCAGTGCAAAACATCAGTTGATGAGGCTGTTGATTGTGGCCTGTGGAATGTTGTCTCACTCCGAAGTTGCTGGATATGGTCAGGAACTAGAACACGCTGTTGATCCAGAGCATCCCTAACATACTCAGTGGGTGACATGTCTGGTGAGTATGCAGGCCACGGAACTTGGACAATTTCAGCTTCCGGGAATTGTGCCCAGATCCTTGCGACATGGGGCCGTGCATTATCATGCTGAAACATGAGGTGATGGCGGCAGATGAATGGCACGACAATGGGCTCAGGATCTCATCATGGTTTCTCTGTGCATTCAAAATTGCCATCAATAAAATGCAATTGTTTTCACTTTCCATAGCTTATGCCTGTCCATACCACAACCCCACCTCCACCATGGGGCACTCTGTTCACAACGTTGACAACAACAAACCGCTCACCCACACGACGCCATACATGCGGTCTGCCATCCGTGAAGAGCACACTTCTCCAGCGTGCCAGTGGCCATGGAAGGTGAGCATTTGCCACTGATGTCGGTTACAAGGCTGAACTGCTGTCATGTCAAGACCCTGGTGAGGACGATGAGCACGCAGATGAGCTTCCCTGAGACGGTTTCTTCGGTTGTGCATATCCACTGTTTCATCAGCTGTCCGGGTGGCTGGTCTCAGACGATCCTACAGGTAAAGAAGCCAGATGTGGAGGTCTTGGGCTGATGTGGTAACTTGAGACATCTGTGACATTGTGTTGTGTGACAAAAGTGCACATTTTAGAATGGACTTTCATTGTCCCCAGCACAAGGTGCACCTGTGTAATGATCATGCTGTTTAATCAGCTTCTTGATATGCCAAAACAAATACGTTTTTTGTGCGTATGGAACATTTCTGGGATCTTTTATTTCAGCTCATGAAACATGGAACCAATGATTTACATGTTGCGTTAATTTTTTTCAATATATATATATATTTATATCAATTTTGTTGACTACGCTTTTTCCGTTGTCTTGTTTGGGGTTTAGATAACACATTTAATCTCATGTTCAAACCTTCTCTTTCGTGAATGATATGTGGCCACAATAGCTTTATGTGAAATGTGGATGTGAAATCTCTAAGCAGGAAATTTTATTTTTCAGAGGCAATCACGATGCCAGAGACTGACGCTATGATGTAGTTTAAATGTCATGGAACCCCGGCTTGTGACAGACACCAAATGAGCAGCCATTATCCCAAAATGTATTTTGTTGCAAACTGCCATCAAGCATTGCAGGGAAAAGCAATGATGAATATGTTTGGTATACAAAATCCCATCTATAGTGAAGGAGCTATGCAATGACAGTGCTTCCTGTCTTGCTGAGCAAGAGCTGAGTAATTACCCTCACAGTTCTAGTAGGGACATTTTGTCTGCTGAACATTACAACAGCTTCCATTAGACACGTTGTTCAGAGCAGTTTGTAAGGCAGAGGGAGAGTGTTCACAGTGCCAAATGTCATTCAGAGATTCATCAATGGTCCTTGTTTCCTCTCTCTGTCTCTCTCTCGTTCTCTCGCTCTCTCTCAGATTCAGATAAGCTTTATAAGCATGAATAACAAGGCCACTGTTTCTAAAGCAAAGTGAGATAATGACAACAATAACAGGGAAAAAAATAGTAATGGTGATTAGAGAAAGGGGAATATATTTATATACTACAAGATTCTTTAAAAAATATCCCTCTCTTTCCTCTCTCTCTCTTTTTCGCTCCCCTCTCTCTTTCTGGGTGTCGGAGTAATATGGAGACCCTAAAGCACTTACGGTACTCCTCCCTCCCTCCCTCCCTCCCTCCCAGGTACCAACGTTCTCTCTCCTCCTACCTCCTCCACCTCCCACTGGAAAAACATTGGCTGAGTCATAGTTTCCTCATTATTACAACATACTTTATCAATGTAATAATGTTGCTTTAATGGCACCGGAAATGGTTAGTCAAAGGTTTGGTTTATTTTAAACTGAACTGTTTGTCTGTTGACAACTCAATAAAACATCACATATAATGGGATGTTGATCTGACATCTTTGCCCAGTGGGGTCCTGTTATTGAGCCTGATCTCTGCTTCAGACAATAGATTGGATGAACAAACAAATAAAATCTCCATGGAAAACAGTTTACTGTGTGGATGGACGGAATGGACGGAATACCTATAATTCACCTGAGAGCAGGTCTGTGTCTGTCCCTTCATATGGCACTAATTGAAAGGCAGAGCCTATGGAGAGGCATAATGGACAGAAGAGGGCTATCCAAGGACGTCTTGACAGAGGGAGAGCAAAGCATTGAATGTTTTGCTTAAATACAGCGGCCATGCCCCAAACTGATTGCTTTATCTCTTACTGATGGCCAGAAGTGCTATGGTGTAGTTTGATTTTGTGATGTTCTTTCACATTTAATGATAAAAGAAGAGCACCAATCAAAGTGCACTGGTGAGTCTTGGTTGTATTTTGGGGTAACACTTTATTTGCATAGTTCACATGTGTCAAAGTCATTCCACAGAGGGTCAAATGTCTGCAGGTTTTTGTTCCTCCCTTGTACTTGATTGATGAATTAAGGTCACTAATTAGTAAAGAACTCCCCTTAACTGGTTGTCTAAGTCTTAATTTAAAGGAAAAAACAAAGACCTGCAGACACGAGGCCCACCATGGAATGAGTTTGACACCCCTGGGATCACTTATCTGTAGATGCTCTACAGCAGGTCTCTCCAACCCTGTTCCTGGAGAGCTACAGTCCTAGCTTTTCGCTCCAACCCCAGTTGTAACTAACCTGACTCAGCCCATCAACCAGCTAATTATTGGAACCAGGTGTCCTATATATTAAGGTTGGAGTAAAAACCTACAGGACTGTAGCTCTCCAGGAACAGGGTTGGAGAGCCCTATCAGACTATCAAAATAAAGTGTGACCTATTTTTGATATTCCTGATGGTCATTGGCAGTATGGTATTATACTATTCTATTACAAACTGTTCATGATTTCATATAACTCAGGTGCAATTTGAGCCCCAGAGGGACACATACAGTGGATTCGGGAAATATCTACTCCGATTTCAGAGCACTCTCGTCTGAGTGTGCCAGAGCGCAGGATAACTGATGAGTTTATGAACGCTCAACACCCGTTGAATATGGCCGGTGTCAGTAAAAATCTGCAAAAAAGCTTAGTTAAATTGTTGCCAGCAGCACAATTACAGTCACAAACGCTCTGGATAACATGAAAACAGCCTAACCAGCTCTGCTAGGGCAAGTAAAATGGTCAGAATGAGGTGTTCTCTCAGTTATGTCTGGAAGTAGCAAGCAAGCTAGCCAATTTTAGCCAGTTAGCTTGGGTGCTTGACTGCTGTTGTGAGGTCAGAACACTCGGATCAACCCTACCCCTCGGCCAGAGCATCCAGTGTGCTCTCTAAACGCTCCGAGAGCAAAATGCTCTGAATTTTACAAACGGACAATCTGACAACGCTCTGAATTTATGAACTCCCAGAGTGCACTCTTTGACCGCTCTCTGGCACTCCAGAGTGAATTTATGAACTCCCAGAGTGCACTCTTTGACCGCTCTCTGGCACTCCAGAGTGAATTTATGAACTCCCAGAGTGCACTCTTTGACCGCTCTCTGGCACTCCAGAGTGAATTTATGAACGCCCAGAGTGCACTCTTTGACCGCTCTCTGGCACTCCAGAGTGAATTTATGAACGCCCAGAGTGCACTCTTTGACCGCTCTCTGGCACTCCAGAGTGAATTTATGAACACCCAGAGTGCACTCTTTGACCGCTCTCTGGCACTCCAGAGTGAATTTACGAACGCACCAACACCCTTCTCCCCCGATTGGTCAGTTTGGCCGGACGGCCAGCTCTAGGAAGAGTCTTGATTGTTCCAAACTTCGTCCATTGAAGAATAATGGAGGCCACTGTGTTGTTGGGAACCTTCAATGCTGCAGAAATTGTTTGGTACCCTTCCCCAGATCTGTGCATTGACACAATCCTGTCTCAGAGCTCTACAGACAATTCCTGCGATGACATGCACTGTCAACATTGGGACATTATATAGACAGGTGTGTGCCTTTTCAAATCATGTCCAATAATTTGACTTTACTACAGGTGGACTCCAATCAAGTCGTAGAAACATCTCAAGGATAATCAATGGAAACAGGCTGCACCTGAGCTCAATTTCAAGTCTCATAGCAAAGGGTCTGAATACTTATGTAAATAAGGTATTTCAGTTTTGTATTTGTAATACATTTGCTAAGATTTAAACATTTAAATTTAAATAAAATGTTATTATGGGGTATTGTGTGTAGATTGACGAGGGAAATACATTATTTAATCAATTTTAGAATACGGCTGTAACGTAACAAAATGTGGAAGAAGTCAAGGAGTCTGAACACTTTCTGAATGCACTGTACATCCCATACATTCCTAAAGACGTCTGTGCCTATACAACCGTCTCAGAACCAGCCTGCTGTGCCCATTAAATGTACCATTTTCCAACAGTACAGACAAACTGACTGCAACACAAAAGGCTAATGATTTGCGAGTAAAAGCTGCCAATGGAAGCCTATTGAACTGCACAGGTCAGCAGTACAATGAAGTTCCCCAACCTAAGCTTATAATAGAAATGTTCAATTACGACTGATTCACCACCATCTCTACAGGAGCTCTGCCTGGCATGGTGGGATGGAGATTGGCCTCAGACATAGAGATATACTGCTGAATCCACTACTACCTTACCCCCTCTGCTCAAAGATACTGTCGACACCTTTCTTTAAATATGCCCAGATGTGGCCAGCATACGTTTACCTATAGAGAGAGAGAAATTATATTTGTCATCATATTTTCAATTTATTTCTCTGGAGTGTGATGTGATGTGGCATTTCAGATGATTGACAATGTGCACTGGAGTTTGAAGTTGAGTGGAGGGAGTTTAAAGATATTGCAGCAAGAACACATTCAGAGGGGCGTGTAAATGAAATCCCGCACACCGATTTGCATAAGAGGTGCAGACAAAAATCCACATGCATCCACATGCACGAATGCACACTCAAAACTATTATTTTAACCTAACTGAAAATATCAGAGCAGAAAAACTGTCAGGCTTGCAGCATGGATGCACCCAACCTAACATGTTTGTTTCTACATTTGAAAATAGTTGAGTGCCTCTATGTAATAATTTGGAGTATCATCACATTAGATGAACTAAAACATCTACATCATATTCCCAGTAATCCATGATACAGAAATGACCAAATATTCTCCAGTTCAGATGGGCATGGGTAAATAAATTGCACAAAACAGAAGCCCTGCGTGGCAGGAAATGGGCTCTGGCAAGGTGACGGAAGGCTGCTGTCTGATGAGTAATATACTCTGGTTTGGTGATTTACCAGACTGAATAGAGATGATTGGCTCTGGGACTGACGATACTGTGCTTGACTAACCATTACTGAATGGCTGAATGGGAGTGTTTCTCTGCTGCTGAAAGGAAATTAGCTAAATCCACTGAGCCCCACCTCTTGGCAAGGGCAGCCAAGCCAGAACTGATGGTGTTGACTGTCCCAGTGCTGATAGGCTGGACACCTCAGCTTTAATGCAATCCAACATAGTAAAAGACTGTGTGTTCTCTTAGCCTAATGAGGGGATAAATTCATCATCATTCCCATCAGTCCTTGCTCAGGGCCCGCCAGACAAATCTATTTCTCCCATCCATTCATTATGTACCCTAGTTTCTGCCAGTGCCTCCCCAGCTTACACTCCCAGCTGATCACTATCAGGAAACAAATGAGAGAGAAATTAAAGTGAAGCAGATCATCAAAGGTCTGTGTGTGTAATGTCTACTTTCTTCTGGCGAGCGAAAGCTCTATAAAACAAATCAATTTAGGTCCAATCTGGGATCGTTTACCTGGGAGGCAAGACGAGAATAACTTTAATTTCTGTGTTGAGGTGTTTGGATTTGAAACTCCAATCAAATGAAAGGGAAATAACTAAATCCCATTACATTAAATGGATCCTTCATTTCTACCTGCCTATTTAAGACATTGGAATTACTGCAGAGGGACTTGTGAATGGCGACATTGGATAACATCCTACACTGGAGGATAACATTGGATAACATCCTACACTGGAGGATAACATTGGATAACGTCCTACACTGGAGGATAACATTGGATAACATCCTACACTGGAGGATAACATTGGATAACATCCTACACTTTGAGGCCAGCTCAAAGTTCAGACTTCTAGAAGTGGTGTTAGCGTTTGACCTGTTCGGTTGTTATTAGTTCTTACTCTGTCACAAGCTCCCATTATGCTTCCATGATGCTCCCTATCCATCATCCCACCCGGAGCTTCTGTGCTCCAGACTGGACCTGAAGTCTCCCCTTGCTCTCTGAGCCCTAAACAGAGCCATCACTACCCAAGGTAGAACGTTAGCCAGTAGGGGTCCATGGAGGACTTCTCTCTCTCAACCTTCAGATAACAGCCTCTTGGACTAATTATGTTCTATTTTAGATCAGTAGCCAGTCACGAGGTCCACAAAGAGCAGCAGAGACACATCTCTCCAGACGGCCCTGACTCATAATTGTGTCTGAGAGGAAGGATACAAAGCAAATGGAAATCTCTAGTGGGGGAAATGGATCAATCTGAACATTGATATAAGACACAAGCACTTATTTAGATTTCCTTATAGGAACTTTATTAACAAGGAAAGTTATCAGGTGCATTGTTATGAAACCAATAACTAGCCTACTAATATTGATACGCTCGCTAAGTCTAGGGGTCCTAGGCCTAGTTAACTGGTCTGAAACCTGATTTAAGGTGTGCATCTATGTGAGAAATCAGGGGATGAGGACCGTGTTGTATATACATGTGCCCAGAAGGCAGCAACCTTACCTTAGATCTAGGGCCAGCTCAGTCTTGAGTTGACTCCTACTGGGTCGGCTAGCTCAAGCGGATTAGTGTTTGTTCAAAATGATGACCGAAATATATATATACACAAAAATAAACTTAAAAGGACATTTCCAAAACTAAGGATTTCAACCCACATGGCCTCTAGTCTAGAACACCCGACCCTAGGAAATAGTGACTAGGGTCTGGTTTCAATGACTGATGGACTCTTTTGGACTTCGATAAGGAAATAAAACATTTCCGGGTGGGTCATCTTCAGACAGACAGCCCTCCTAACAAATCATGCGGCAGAGATGCCAGAAGGTTGTGATTCGAAAAGTATCCGGTATGACCCAGATGCAGACAGTGTCCAAGAAACAAAAGTTTATTTCTAGTACAGGTGCCAGCAAACGACAGGTCAAAGGCAGGCAGAGGTCAGTAATCCAGAGAGGGTGCAAAAGGCCCAGAATGGCAGGCTGTCTCAGGGTCAGGAAAGGCAGAACGGTCAAAACTGAGAAGGACTATAAAACAGGAGCAAGAACAGACAGGAGCAGGGGAACAAATGCTGGTAGGTTTCACGAAACAAAACGAACCAGCAACAGACAAACAGAGAACACAGATATAAATACACAGGGAATAATGGGGAAGATGGGCAACACCTGGAGGGGGTGGAGACAAGCACAAAGACAAATGAGAAAGATCAGGGTGCGACAAAAAGTTTTTGTGAATGTAGTTGATGTAAACTAGCCACTTGCAAAATGCCCTCATTAAAAATAACTTGTGATCTCCATCCTGCTAGCTACTATTTTGTATTTTATTCAAGCGGATAAGGTGGTGATGTAGTTCATCTAAATAAAATAAAATCAAGTGTTTATTTATACAGCACATTTCAGACATGGAATGCAATGTGTTTAACAGGAAAAAACAAATAAACAATGAAAATAAAAGCTGAAATATTTACTACACAACAAAAATAAGATAAAAAATATAAAGAATGACACAAACTTAACAACTAAAATGTACACTAAGGAAAGCAAAGCTAAAAATATGTGTTTTAATACGGTTTCAGCCCGTCTCAGGTTCTCTGACAGGTTATTCCAGAGGGTGGGAGCATAATAACTGAAGGCTACCTCTCCATGCCTCTTGGTCCTCGGCTTTGGGAGAGTGAAAAGGCCAGTGCCAGAGGACCTGAGGGATCTTGCATACAATAAAAGCATTTCTGACATGTATCGGGATTGGTTTAAAAACCAATAGAATCGTCTTAAAATGTATTCAGAGACCTTAAAACCGGTGTAATGTGTGCTCTCCATCTGGTCTTGGTCAGTACCTGTGCTGCAGCATTCTGTTTTGCAGTTGACCAATGGCTTTCTTGGGTAGACCAGACAGGAGAGCATTACAGTAGTCAAGCTGGCTTGTAATAAAATCATGGATGAGTCTGTATCAGCCTGAGAGAGAAACGGCTGCACCGTGGTAATGTTCCTCAGGTGGTAAAAAGCTATTTTTGTCACATTCCTAATGTGTGATTCAAAATTTTGTTCAGAATCTAAAATAACACCTAGGTTTTTTACCTGATGTTTTATATTTATTGCCGGTGAATTAAAATGTGCAGTCTTGTCTAACGCTGGAGGACGTTGTGAGCCATCCAAGTATTTAAATCACTAATCCAGTCTAATAATCTATCCGTGGGGCGAAAATCCTCTGGTGACATAGAAATGAATAGTTGTGTATTGTCTGCGTAGCAGTGAAAATCAATGCTGTGCTTTCTGATAACGCTGCCAAGGGGTAACATATATTAACTGAACTGTACCGGACCCAAAATCAAACCTTGTGGAACGCCACATGATATATGTATTTTCTCCGAGTTATGCTCACCAAAGGTGACAAACTCTCGACCGGTTAAATAGGTCCTAAACCAATTTAGAACTGGACCGGAGAGGCCAACTCACCTCTCCAATCTGTCCAGAAGGACATCATGGTCAACAGTGTCGAATGCAGCAGGGTAGCCTAGTGGTTAGAGCATTGGACTAGTAACCGCAAGGTTGTAAGTTCAAATCCCCGAGCTGACAAGGTACAAAATCTGTCGTTCTGCCCCTGAACAGGCAGTTAACCCACTGTTCCAAGGTGTAATTGAAAATAAGAATTTGTTCTTAACTGACTTGCCTAGTAAAATAAAGTTTTTTTTTTTTTTAATAATCTAAGAATACAAGGACAGAGAGCTGTTTGGCATCTGTGTTGGCTCTAAGATCATTTATCACCTTATTAACTAAGGCTGTTTGGTGCTGTGGTGGGCACGAAAACCATATTGGATTAAAAAGAAAATACAGTTAGCACTTGGAAAATCATTTAGCTGTTTGAACACCAATTTCTCCAGAATTTTGCGTAAGAATGTAGATTGGCCGAAAATTACTAAGAGCTGAAGAATCTACATAACTTTTCTTCAGAAGGGATTTCACCATAGCAGTTTTTAGTGCAGTGGGGAAAGTGCCTGTGAACAGGGAATGATTAACAGTATCTTGCACTTCTTCAGATATGCAATTAAAAACTGTTTTGAAGAAGGTGGTGGGGATAGGATGGAGAAGCCAGGCAGAAGGCATAAGTTGTGATACCACTTTCCTGAGCATGTCTGTGTCAACCAGGGAACATAAATCCATAGTGCCTTTGTGTGGTGGGCTAGGGCACATAATCAAACTTCTCATCAGGTCTTGCTTGACTGATACCCAGCCTAATGTTGGTTATCTTATGTCTGAAATATGCCGCTAACCCAAAAGTTCACATAGGTTTGTGGGGGTATGATTAATTAGGCCCTCAATGGTCGAGAAGAGCACTCTCAAATGATTCTGATTAATAGTGATCAAGTTAGAAAAATGAGCCCGTCTGTCATTTCTAATTGCCTTGTTATATATGCCAAGTTGCTCTCTCAAAATATCATAATGGACCTGTAACTTTGATTTTCTACACTTCCGCTCTGCCTTTCTGCAAATTCTCTTTAATTGATTAGTTTCCTCACTCATCTAAAGTGCTCTCCGTTTTGATGTGGCCTTTTTCAAGTTTACTGGAACTATGTCGTCAATGGTTGCCCTTCATTTGCTATTAAAAGTTATAAACTAAATAATCACAAGAAGAAGGCAGAATAGGTGGAGGAGTATTATGCATACACTCAAAATCTGTAGCAACTTCAGAGGTAAGATAGCGTTTAGTAATAACATGTTCAGTAATACCCTGTGCTATGGGCAACAAGATAGTAAAAAACACACAGTGGTGACCAGATAAAGCAACATCAACAATAGAGGATATGTCAATAGAAAGCCCCTTGGTAATAACCAGGTCCAGAGTATGGCTGCAGTTATGGGTGGGCCCAGTAACATGTTGGATAAAGTCCATAGAGCTCAAAAGATTCATACATTCAATGGCCTTGGACTCAGACTCTTAGTCAACATGAATATTAAAATCGGCCAACACAACAATTTCATCATAGTTCTCAAGGACAATAGAAAATAGTTCAGATAGATCAGTAAAGAAAGTGGGGCAGTGCTTATGTGGCCATACAGGGTCATGGCCAGCACTGGTGGCTGACATTTAAACAGTGTAGCATGATGCTCAAAAGACCCAAAGTCACCAAACAAAAATGTCCTTACAGCTGAGAGCATTAGTTAAAATAGAGGCTGTCCCACCAACTTTTTTCCCTTTTCTGATAGAGTATGAAAAGCTGTAGTCCAGGGGGAGGCTTCATTAACAGCGGCACTACAGTCTGATGACAGTGAGAAACATGCTATCAACTTTGCGCTCAGTAATGAGGTCATTCACGAGAAAGGTTTTACTTGTGATTGCTCTAACATTTAAAAGCGCCATATTCAATGAGTGTGGGCCACTCTGCCTCGAGGTAAGTAATGGAATAAACAAACAAATTACGAACCTGCCAAGCCGCACTGCTTCTTGACATAATGCTCGCTTAACCCGGAAGCGAGACGCACCAATGTGTCAGAGGAAACAACGCTGGGCCAATTGTGTGCCCCCTCATGGGTCTCCCGCTCACGGCCTCAAGCACTGCAATGCAGTGCCTTAGACCGCTGCACCACTCTGTGCCCTAGGGTCAGCTTTTGAAGACCACATGGCCACCAAGAAAATAACCTGCAGCCGTCCGGCTCTGCAAGCTTGCGCACTAATCATTACTTGATTGCCTCCACCTGTGGGCTTAATAAGACTTGGCATAGCACCTGCCCCTGACTCGGTTGGTGCTGCCACCTGGGGATAGAGTGTGGAAGTGTGTCCTGGTAGTGTGGTGCCTATGTTTCAACACTAACTACCCCCCATATCATAACACACGTTCAGTAAATATTGGGTTGCTATCGTAATAATACAGTTATTATAACATTCAGTAATTTAACAATTTGAGGGTTCCCCTGTTAAGGACAGCATACTGTATTTGACTGTCACATTCTTGTTCATTTGAATAATCATAGCCATTCCATCGCCTTCACACTGACTGTGAAAGTAGCATGCAGTATGTATTTTAGTAAATTATGTACCAGTTCTTTTTTATTTTAGTCTGATATTCTCTTTGGCTGCGACAGTTTTTATGTACAAACCATCTGGCCGGTGAAAATGGAAATGAAAATAACCTATAGGAGGAGATGAAAGAGAGCTGTCAAGGCACTGACAAATATATGACTAGAGCCAGGCACTCACCTTTCGCTTACTGCCAGAGCTAAAATGCCCACACACTGCAGCTTCTGTGGACATGTAGAGGTAACCCATCACACATCGTTGAGGCCATCAGTGTTTAGGACCTATGATTACATGCATCTAAACCTAAGCTGACGAGGTGGAGCAGGTAATTTACCTCCTCTCTCAGAGCCACGGGAGTTTGCGGACATGTGTTTCTCACCCATTACTAACTCATGGGAAAAATTGGCAGTCATTATGGGAGTGTGATGAGACACAGATTATCCATTATATTGACCAGATACTCTAGTGTTCAGACTAACAATGACAATAAATGTCTTGAAAATGGAAGGCAGTCGGGAGGGGGCAAGATCAGTTGGGATCATTCTAGCCAATGAGAGGACAGATATGCGTGTGGACAATAGGTTTGAACGGTGTCCACTAGTTACCACAGCCACAAAGTCAAAATTGGCGAGATCCTAAAAATTCATGAAAAACTAAAAATTGCTTTTTGGTCTTAAATTAAGGTTAGGGTTAGGCATATTGTTAGCAGTGTGTTTAGGGTTAGGTCTAAAAGCACATTTTAAGAAGAGAAATTGTAGAAATAGGCTAGGTTTATGACTTTGTGGTAACTAGTGATGACCAGGCACAACGCTGATATGGTGTTTTTTGTCACCTGTCCTACTTATATCAGTACACTTGGTAAAAACCTAATCATTATGAAACTTATATTCGATCAAATAAGCCACCAACAGCTAACAAATAACAACATTTGACACTCTCATTGACCTCCAGTTTGGCCCAGAGGCATAACTGGGCCCAATTATGCCTCTCACTTCACCTCATCCTCTCTGGATGAGAGCAGGCTTGGCAGGGTGAGAAGAACAGCAGAAAAGGGGGTGGAGTCAGAGACAGGCCAGGAAGTCGAGGTGATGGGGTGGTGGTGAAGGTCTCTGGTCCTCTGTGGGCCCGTCCATCCATCATAGGAAGTCACCTCATGGAGCAACAGTTTGGATTTCACACCTGAGGGGAGAGGAGAGAAAAGGAGGCCTGACCTTATCTAGATAGTGTGCCATTTAGATTGCTGAACAGGTCCGAGCATAGACAAGGGTAGAGAATCTATTTCCACTTGACTGGGTACAGTAATTTCTTCTCTCTCTCTCTCTCTCTCTCTCTCTCTCTCTCTCTCCTTATATATGCCTCAGAGCGAGGGTCATGTTTTATCTGCTGTGATTGGAACTTAATTATTGTGTCATTGCATGTGCTGGCTCATTAGTGATTACTGGGATACTTTTACTGTGCTTCCTTACTACTCCTGGCATTGCTCTTAGCAAAGAAGGTAATGGCGATGACTTACAGTACCTTCTGTTCAAGGACAGCTGAAGACCGTACTGTACTTGCAGGGTTAGCTCACCAATGGTGTGTGTGCACCTTGAGGTAGCTAGTGGGATGGAGAGGAATCATCTCCACATGCCTCATGCTGACCACCATCATTAGTGTTCCCAATAATTCTAAGGCTACCTGCCACAATGACTACTGCCCTGTAGCACTCACATCTGTGATCATTAAGTGCTTTGAAAGGCTGGTCATGGCACACATCAACTATTATTCCAGACACCCTAGACCCACTCCAATTTGCATACTGCCCCAACAGATCTACATGCGAACTCAATTAACACTCCACACTGCACTCTCCCACCTGGACAAGAGGAATGCCTATGAGAGAATGCTGTTCATTGACTACAGTTCAGCGTTTAACACCATAGTACCCTCCAAGCTTGTCACCAAGCTCAGGACCCTGGGACTGAACACCTCCCTCTGCAACTGGATCATGGGCTTCCTGACAGGCCGAACCCAGGTGGTGAGGATAGGCAACAACACCTCCGCCACGCTGACCCTCAACATGGGGGCCTCCCAGAGGTGTGTGCTTAGCCCCTTATTGTACTCCCTGTTTACCCACGACTGTGTGGCTATGCATGACTCCAACTCCATGATCAAGTTTGCTGACGACACAACGGAGGTGGGCCTGATCACCTACAGTGCCTTGCAAATGTATTCATCCCCGTAGGTGTTTTTCCTATTTTGTTGCATTACAACCTGTAATTTAAATGGATTTTTATTTGGATTTCATGTAATGGACATACACAAAATAGTCCAAATTGGTGAAGTGAAATTTAAAAAATTACTTGTTTAAAAAAAATTAAAAATAAAAAAAACTGAAAAGTGGTGCATGCATATGAATTCACCCCCTTTGCTATGAAGCCCCTAAATAAGATCTGGTGGAACCAAGCAGAAGTCACATAATTAGTTAAATAAAGTCCACCTGTGTGCAATCTAAGTGTCACATTATCTCAGTATATATACACCTATTCCGAAAGACCCCAGAGTCTGCAACACCACTAAGCAAGGGGAACCACCAAGCAAGCGGCACCATGAAGACCAAGGAGCTCTCCAAACAGGTCAGGGACAAAGTTGTGGAGAAGTACAGATCAAGGTTGGGTTATAAAAAAAAAATATCAGAAACTTTGAACATCCCACGGAGCACCATCAAATCCATTATTAAAAAATGGAAAGGGGGCGGAGCTAGCATGTTGGAGTGAACGGCTGTGCGTGAGAGGCTCCTGCAACTTTTTTGCGAAATAATCTAATTTAACCTACTTTATGGCACTTTTTACAACAAACGTTTCTTTCTAATACAAGATTGTAACTTTTTATATGAAAATGCCGAGTAATAAGCGACCAAAGGACAATAAATCCACAGCGGAGGCCTACTCCCCATTAAACAACGAGACAGACATGGCGGGAGGCACATGCAACAACGTGACACTTACAGAACTTACCCGTGCTTTGGGGGAGCTACGTGTTGCTATAGCTGAGGATCTTAAGGCCACTATTGCTGAGCTGGACACCAAAATCGAGAGCGTCATTCGAACGGTCGCTTCGCATGGCCAGAGTATTGTGGACCTTGAGAAAGCTTCTGAATTCAACGCTGGTAGGATCGACGAGCTAGAGAAGCTATGCTCGTCATTGCAGGATACTGTGCAGAGGCTTTCTGTGAAAGTGGTGGACCTGGAGGGCCGATCCAGACGTAATAACCTTCGCGTTGTTGGTCTGGCAGAGGGGATAGAGGCGGGCTCTCGCCCTACTGACTTCTTCGCCAAGCTATTGAAGGATGCAATGGGATCGGATGTTTTGGATTCGGATCCCCAGCTGGACCGCGCACATCGCTCCCTTGTCCCAGTGCCTGGACCGGGCCAACGTCCTCGCCCAGTAATAATCTGTTGTCACAGTTTCAAGACCAAGGATCTTATCCTGCGTGAAGCTCGAATGAGGGGCAACCTGTCACATAAAGGGCATCCATTCCGTGTCTATGAGGATTATGCGCCCGATGTGGCAAAGAGCTGACTACAGAGATGTCATGACCAAACTCTACAAACTCCATCTTCGCCCAGCCTTACTCTTCCCTGCAACACTAAGAATTACCCCGCCTTCCGGTGAGAAGATTTGGCTCTCCTTGGTTTTGGACGCAGAGAAGTTTATCCGGGGATATACACCAATCCCCCGTACAGGTTAGAGTGCCTTGTTAGTGCGTGTTAAGGTCTGCTCATGGACTCGAATCCATACTATACCATATTGGGTGAAAACGTATTAAACGGGCTCAACAAGGGCTACCGAGCATGTAAGACGCTGAGCAGACCAATGGATGGCGGTCAGAGCTCTCATTTAACATTAAATTCACTTTCATCCCGGCTGTGCTCAGCGATGCATATTTTTTACTTCCAGGTTTGATCACTGACACCTTCGGACGGATATACTTATATTCCCCCACTTTTGTTTTTTATTTTACAATCCTTACATCACTCTTACTACCATACCATGTATTTATTGCTTGCAGGGGACTGGGGGTGATGGTTGGGAGGGGGCAGACGCCTGGTTAGCAAGTTGATGTTTTCTGCCTTTCTGCCTTTGTCTGGCCGTGGGCCTCTCTCCCGACTAGAGTCCCACCAGCCCTCTGTAGTGCTTATGTATGTGTAGGTGTGCGTAAATATAATTACTATTTATACTTTATTACTATTTTCTCTTAGCATTTTAGTATTATGTATGTGTATATTTTAAATCAGTGTAGATTGTTATTCTGGGGTATGAATGTTTGTATGTGTATGTGTGCATATGGATGTATATACATATTCTTTAAATATATATTTTTATATATGATTTTTTGTGTGGGTATGTATACATACATGTATATTTATGGATGTGTATGTATATATATGTATATATAGGTATGTGTATGTGTGTGTGTGTATGTATATATATGTGTGTGTATATGTGTGTATGTATGTGTGTATGTATGTGTATATATGTGTGTATGTATGTATGTATGTGTATGTATATATATATATATATATATATATAAGGTATATATTTTTACTTATTAAACATATTTTTTTTATGGGGGGAACGTTTAATTTAACAAATCCTTGTTCCGATTTCCTGACCCACAGTATGTAAAGGTACGGCTGACTAGGTCGGTTGCGGATGGTTTATTTTTTGACCGGCAGTGCTTAGCAATATTATCTTGAGGCTATATCTTGCTTATCTCTGGGATTGACCCAGGATGACGCTTAAATGCGCAATATGTTTAAGTTGCAACTTATTCGGTTTAGGTTTATTAGATGCTAACTGAACACTTAATTCGCGGGAGCCTCCTCAGTTCATATGTTAGTAGAAGTTCTAGGATAGTGAGAGGTGAACGTATAGTTGGGATTTTATTTTTGTTTTACCTCTTGTTCGAGGTCGCGCCGTGCTTTTTTGGCATCGGCCAGACAATGTGTTTATTATTTTTATTTTTCCTTTTTTTCTCTCCTGTTTGTACATGCCTGTTAAATGTGGGTTGATGGGGGGTAAGTGTTGGGGAAATTAGGGGAACAGGGTGGGAAGTAAAGGTGCTTGCAGGGGGAGGGGTGGGTTGGATACTGCTCGGGTGTAGGTGCTACATATGCTGATCGTGATGGTTTGGTGCGCTTTCTTACCTTTTTATCAAGTTACATGGTATGCAGGCCACCATAGGAACTACAAACGAGAGGAGGGGCGGGGCTTACATTCACTTCCTGGAATGTCAAGGGTTTAAACGAACCAATTAAGAGGGGCAAGGTCCTAGCCCACTTGAAAGCACTCTCGTCTGATATTTTTTGCAAGAAACCCATCTGAAGAATAACTCTCATAGCAGACTTAAGTGTAGGTGGGTGGGGCAAGTGTATCACTCTAACTTCTCTGCCAAAACGAGAGGCACAGCGATTCTGGTACGGAAAGGAATTCCCTTTCTACATAAAACCACTATTGCGGATAAAGAGGGTCGGTATGTGATCGCAATAGGAGAAATCCACTCTACCTCAGTAACTCTACTAAATATCTATGGGCCAAACATTGACAACCCCTCTTTTTCAAAAGAGTCCTTGCCCTGATTCCAGATATCTCCCATACTAACCTGGTCATTGGAGGGACCTTAACTGTGTGCTAGACCAATATTTGGATAGATCCTCTACCCGGCGAACCCCTACCTCCTATTCAAGCGAATTCTTGAATACCTACATAAAAATTCAAACTTATTTGATATATGGAGGATCGCTAACCCTACGGGTAGGGAATACTTCTTTTACTCTCATGTTCACAAGGTTTACACTCGAATTGACTACTTTTTGTTGGATGCTAGACTACTCCCCTATACCTGTAATGTGAGGTATCATGATATTATAATCTCGGACCACAGTCCACTCACCTTCTCCCTGAGATTGGGTGACATTGTACCAAACGAGAGGGTCTGGAGGTTGAATCCTCAGCTCCTCACAGAACCAACATTCTGTGAATATCTTAAAGACCAAATTAAATGTTTCTTTGATACCAACGACAACACAGAGACCTCCCCAGCATTATTGTGGGAAACACTGAAGGCTTATCTGAGAGGCTGTATCATCTCCTTTCAGGCTGCCAGGAGTAGGCAAAACAGAGGAAAACTGGAAGAACTAGAGGGACAAATTCACTTACTGGATAGGGAGAATGCTAGCCACCCATCTATGGAGAAACATGAAAAAATTACCTCTTTAAAATTTGAATATAATCAGATTCTCTCAGCTAAAATTGCTAAATCTTTTCTCTATGCCAAGCAAAAATATTTTGAGTTTGGTGACAAACCACACAAATTACTCGCCAGACAACTTCGAAAAAAATGTGAGTGACCGAATGATTCACAGGGTTAAATCTGCATCTGGGGAATTACTCTCTTCCCCCAAAGACATCAATGACAGATTCCGGCAGTTTTATGAGACTCTATATACATCTAAAGCGGATCCTAACCCCTTAATTATGCAAACATTTTTGGAGGACTGTAATCTTCCTGCCCTGAACCAGGAAGATTCTAACTTCCTGAATAAGGAAATATCTCTTGATGAAATCCGAGAAACAATTAAATCTCTAAAGAGTGGCAAGACCCCGGGCCCAGATGGATACCCTGGTGAATTCTATAAAACATTCAGCAACATGCTCTCCCCTATCTGCACAAAATGTTGATTCAGGCCAATGAGGATGGAGCTCTCCCTTCTACTTTGGACGAAGCGTTCATTACAGTTATACATAAGAAGGGTAAAGATCCAGAAGAGGTAGGGTCATACAGACCAATATCTCTCCTTAATACAGACCAAAAGATTTTAGCAAAAACTCTGGCTAACAGGCTTAGCACTTTAATTGGCAAATTGGTCCATTCGGATCAGACCGGCTTTATCCCTAACAGAAACTCATTCTTCAATCTCAGGCGCCTCTTCAATATTATGTATTCTCAGAGGTTACCCAACGTGGACCTTGCCGTCATATCTCTTGACGCCGAAAAGGCCTTTGACCAAGTTGAGTGGCCCTATCTATTCAAGGTCCTACAGAAATGTAATATTGGAGATAGGTTCATAAATTGGATCCAGCTTTTATATAGGAACCCCTGTGCCAGAATACTCACTAACCAATCATTGTCGCCCGATTTAACCTCAACAGGGGGACAAGGCAGAGTTGTGCGCTGTCGCCTATGCTCTTCGCCCTAATTATCGAACCGCTCGCCCAGACGATTAGATCTCATGCAGCAATACACGGCTATAATACTAAAGATACTCTAAATAAGATCTCCCTATACGCAGATGACATCCTCCTCTATGTAACAGAACCCCAGGCTAGTATCCCAGCTATTCTTGATGTGATCAATTTGTTTGGTACCTTCTCGGGATACAGAATAATTTGGAACAAGAGTGAATTAATGCCCATACGGTCGCAAAATACCTCCTGGCTAGAACATCTCCCATTTAAGTTATCTTCAGAAAAATTTACCTACCTAGGAATTGTAGTTACCAAACAATACTCCTTACTATTTAAAGAGAATTTCCCCTCTCTGATACAAAAACTCAAAGCAAACATACTATTTTGGAGAACTCTCCCAATTTCTCTGCTCGGAAGAATTAATGCCATTAAAATGGTCTTCCTCCCACAACTGCTCTACCTATATCAGAACATCCCAGTATTCATACCTAAATCCTTTCATAAACAACTGGACTCAATTATCAATCCTTTCATCTGGGATTATAAAACACACAGGATAGGTAAAAAACACCTCTGTAAATCCAAGATGGAAGGAGGATTGTCTCTCCCAAATGTTATATTTTATTACTGGGCCGCTAACCTCCGCATTGTTACGTTTCTGTTGGATGACGTACTCCCGGCACCCAGCTGGCTTAGTATGGAGCGTGAGGAGTGTCACCCCTTCTCTATTGGCGCTGTGATTTTGTCGCCTGTCAATCTGGAGATGTCACTTTATTGTAACAATCCTATAATACATGGCACAGTCCGAATCTGGAAGCAAATTAAAGTCCACTTTGAGCTCAGACCAATGTCATTCATGCTCCCTGTCGCCAGGAATCCCTCCTTTGCCCCTTCTAACCTCGATAACACCTTTGAGCGATGGGGAGAGTTGGGGATAAGTACCATAGGGGATTTATACATAGAAGGGACCTTTGCTTCCTTTGAGCTGCTGAGGGAAACTTATAATCTTCCCAGAAGTAATTTTTTCAGATACCTACAAATTAGAGACTACGTTAGAAAACACCTCCCAACATTTGGGAATGCTAAACCTTCCATGTTTGACGGATGTATAAAAATATAGCACACCTTCTACTGATGCCATCAAGGCAAAATGGGAGGAAGAACTAGGGACTGACATCTCAGTGGCAGACTGGGAAGAGAGCTTGGAGTATATCCACACATGCTCCATTAATTCCAGACATCGTCTCATACAATTCAAGGTATTACACAGATTACACTATTCCAAAACTAAACTGCATAGGATATTTCCTGACACATCCCTTACATGTGATAAATGTCAGGCTACGCAGGGTACACTACTCCACTGCTTTGCCCTATGCTCTAGCTTGCATGGTTATTGGTGTGGAATTTTTAGGATCCTCTCTGAAGTTTTGGAGACTTCAATAGATCCAGACCCGCTTCTGATAATCCTGGGAGTATCTGAGTCCCTAAACGGATTAACCAACCCCCAAAAACAACTAATCTCGTATGGTCTCATCTCGGCAAAAAAACTAATCTTGTTGTTTTGGAAAAGGAGGGAAGCGCCCTCTACCAAATTATGGCTCAGTGAATTGGCAAACAATGTACACTTAGAAAGAATTAGATATATTCTGAACAATAAATTATCAACTTTTGATAAAATCTGGCAGCCTTTCCTCTCCTAATTGGACGAGTCGGCGCTGTGAATTTGTACTTATTAACGCACTCTCAATTGTAATATTTTAATCTACCTTTGGGCAGCGTGTGTTGGCCCTACCACCCGAGCAGGTGGGAGGGGGATAGGGGATGGGGGGGACATCTTCCCTCTTTCTTTCTACGTGTCCTTGTTCTGTATGTCGTGTTTTGTATTATTTGTTCTGCACCCAGAACTCTGGGTCTTGTTGTTCCTGTATGCTCTTTTATGTTTAGATAATAATTTTATACCTGTCATGTATACCTATACACCATTCTTGTGTGTGTTTAATAAAAATATTTGAAACAAAAAAATGGAAAGAACATGGCACCACAACAAACCTGCCAAGAGAGGGCCACCCACCAAAACTCATGGACCAGGCAAGGAGGGCATTAATCAGAGAGTCAACAAAGAGACCAAAGATAACCCTGAAGGAGCTGCAAAGCTCCACAACGGAGATTGGAGTATCTGTCCAGAGGACCACTTTAAGCCACACACTCCACAGAGCTGGACTTTACGGAAGAATGACCAGAAAAAGCCATTGCTTAAAGAAAAAAATAAGCAAACACGTTTGGTGTTCGCCAAAAGGCATGTGGAAGACTCCCCAAACATATGGAAGGAGGTACTCTGGTCAGATTAGACTAAAATGTTGCTTTTTGGCCATCAAGGAAAACGCTGTCTGGCGCAAACCCAACACCGCTCATCACCCCAAGGACATCATCCCCTGCCACCACCATGCTGTGGGGATGTTTCTCATCGACAGGGACTGGGAAACTGGTCAGAATTGAAGGAATGATGGATGGCGCTAAATACAGCGAAATTCCATAGGGCGGCGCACAATTGGCCCAGTGTCGTCCGGGTTAGGGTTTGGCCGGGGTAGGCCATCATTGTAAATAAGAATTTGTTCTTAACTAACTTGCCTAGTTAAGTAAAGGTTCATTAAAATGTAATTAAATATATTTTTAAAAAGCAGCCAACAAGTTCTCAGCATATGTGGGAACTCCTTCAAGACTGTTAGAAAAGCATTCCTCATGAAGCTGGTTGAGTGTGCAGAGCTGTCATCAAAGCAAAGGGTGGCTACTTTGAAGAATCTAAAATATAACATTTAGGTTATTACATGATTCCATAAGTGTTATTTCATATTTTTTAAATCTTCACTATTATTCTACAATGTATAAAATTGTTATGCAGGTGAGTGAGGACCCAAAAGCGATTTAACAGAAACAGAGTCTTTTAATGTCCAAACAGGGAAAACATAAATCCTCAATCTTTACAGGAGATGTCCAAACAGGGAAAACATAAATCCTATATCTTTACAGGAGAGTCCCCCTTCTAGTAGTAGAGGAGAATAGCAGGGCTAGCGGCAACAGACTGCTGGTCCCTCCGGGTAGGCGCGGGCCGTAGAGGACAGAGACACCTGCTCACACGCAGCATCTGATGAAGAGGCAGATTACGACAGGACGGGACAAGGGCAAAGCAAACAAGAATCCGACAAGGACAGAAGCAGAAACAGAGAGAGAAATAGAGACTTAATCAGAGGGCAAAAGAGGGGACAGGTGTGAGAGAGTAAACGAGGTCGTTAGGAGAATGAGGAACAGCTGGGAGCAGGAACGGAACGATAGAGAGAGAGAGAGATAGAGAGAGAGAAAGTAACCTAATACGACCAGCAGGGGGAAATGAAGAGAAGAGAAAGCACAGGGACAAGACATAACATGACAATACATGACAGTACCCCCCCACTCACCGAGCGCCTCCTGGCGCACTCGAGGAGGAAACCTGGCGGCAACGGAGGAAATCATCGATCAGCGAACGGTCCAGCACGTCCCGAGATGGAACCCAACTCCTTTCCTCAGGACCGTACCCCTCCCAATCCACTAGGTACTGATGACCACGGCCCCGAGGACGCATGTCCATAATCTTCCGGACCCTGTAGATAGGTGCGCCCCGACAAGGACGGGGGGACGAACGGGGCGCGAAGAAAAGGCTTGACACAGGAGACATGGAAGACTGGGTGGACGCGACGAAGATGTCGCGGAAGAAGAAGTCGCACTGCGACAGGATTAACGACCTGAGAAATACGGAACGGACCAATGAACCGCGGGGTCAATTTGCGAGAAGCTGTCATAAGGGGAAGGTAACGAGTGGAGAGCCATACTCTCTGACCGCGACAATACCTAGGACTCTTAGTCCTACGCTTATTAGCGGCTCTCACAGTCTGCGCCCTATAACGGCAAAGTGCAGACCTGACCCTCTTCCAGGTGCGCTCACAACGTTGGACAAAAGCCTGAGCGGAGGGGACGCTGGACTCGGCGAGCTGGGACGAGAACAGAGGAGGCTGGTACCCGAGGCTACTCTGAAAAGGAGATAGCCCGGTCGCAGACGAAGGAAGCGAGTTGTGAGCGTATTCTGCCCAGGGGAGCTGTTCTGCCCAAGACGCAGGGTTTCGAAAGGAAAGACTGCGTAAGATGCGACCAATAGTCTGATTGGCCCGTTCTGCTTGACCGTTAGACTGGGGGTGAAAACCGGAAGAGAGACTGATGGAAGCCCCAATCAAACGGCAAAAATCCCTCCAAAATTGAGACGTGAATTGCGGACCCCTGTCCGAAACGGCGTCTGACGGAAGGCCATGAATTTTGAAAACATTCTCAATGATGATTTGTGCCGTCTCTTTAGCAGAAGGAAGCTTAGCGAGGGGAATAAAATGAGCCGCCTTAGAGAACCTATCGACAACCGTTAGAAGAACAGTCTTCCCCGCTGACGAAGGCAGACCGGTAATAAAGTCTAAGGCGATGTGAGACCACGGTCGAGAGGGAATGGAAAGTGGTCTGAGACGGCCGGCAGGAGGAGAGTTACCGGACTTAGTCTGCGCGCAGTCCAAACAAGCAGCCACGAAACGACGCGTGTCACGCTCCTGAGTGGGCCACCAAAAACGCTGGCGAATAGAAGCAAGCGTACCCCGAACGCCGGGGTGGCCGGCTAACTTGGCAGAGTGAGCCCACTGAAGAACGGCCAGACGAGTAGGAACGGGAACGAAAAGAAGGTTCCTAGGACAAGCGCGCGGCGACGGAGTGTGAGTGAGTGCTTGCTTTACCTGCCTCTCAATTCCCCAGACAGTCAACCCGACAACACGCCCCTCAGGGAGACTCCCCTCGGGGTCGGTGGAGGCTACTGAAGAACTGAAGAGACGGGATAAAGCATCAGGCTTGGTGTTCTTTGAGCCCGGACGATAAGAAATAACGAACTCGAAACGAGCGAAAAACAGCGCCCAACGAGCCTGACGCGCATTAAGTCGTTTGGCAGAACGGATGTACTCAAGGTTCTTATGGTCAGTCCAAACGACAAAAGAAACGGTCGCCCCCTCCAACCACTGTCGCCATTCGCCTAGGGCTAAGCGGATGGCGAGCAGTTCGCGGTTTCCCACATCATAGTTACGTTCTGACGGCGACAGGCGATGAGAAAAATACGCGCAAGGGTGGACCTTATCGTCAGAATGGGAGACCTGGGACAGAATGGCTCCCACGCCCACCTCTGACGCGTCAACCTCGACAATGAACTGTCTAGAGACGTCAGGTGTAACAAGGATAGGAGCGGATGTAAAACGCTTCTTGAGGAGATCAAAAGCTCCCTGGGTGGAAACGGACCACTTAAAGCACGTCTTGACAGAAGTAAGGGCTGTGAGAGGAGCTGCCACCTGACCGAAATTACGAATGAAACGACGATAGAAATTCGCGAAACCGAGAAAGCGCTGCAGCTCGACACGTGACTTAGGGACGGGCCAATCGCTGACAGCTTGGACCTTAGCGGGATCCATCTGAATGCCTTCAGCGGAAATAACAGAACCGAGAAATGTGACGGAGGAGACATGAAAAGCGCACTTCTCAGCCTTCACATAAAGACAATTCTCTAAAAGGCGCTGGAGGACACGTCGAACGTGCTGAACATGAATCTGGAGTGACGGTGAAAAAATCAGGATATCGTCAAGGTAAACGAAAACAAAGATGTTCAGCATGTCTCTCAGTACATCATTCACTAATGCCTGAAAGACAGCTGGAGTGCCCTAACAGAGTGTTAAACGCCGTTTTCCACTCGTCCCCCTCCCTGATGCGCACGAGATGGTAAGCGTTACGAAGGTCCAACTTAGTGAAAAACCTGGCTCCCTGCAGGATCTCGAAGGCTGAAGACATAAGGGGAAGCGGATAACGATTCTTAACCGTTATGTCATTCAGCCCTCGATAATCCACGCAGGGGCGCAGGGTCCCGTCCTTTTTCTTAACAAAAAAAACCCCCGCTCCGGCGGGAGAGGAGGAAGGGACTACGGTACCGGCGTCGAGAGCTACAGACAAATAATCTTCGAGAGCCTTACGTTCGGGAGCCGACAGAGAGTATAGTCTACCCCGGGGGGGGAGTGGTACCCGGAAGGAGATCAATACTACAATCATACGACCGGTGAGGAGGAAGGGAGGTGGCCCTGGACCGACTGAAGACCGTGTGCAGATCATGATATTCCTCCGGCACCCCTGTCAAATCAACAGGCTCCTCCTGTGAAGAGGGGGCAGAAGAAACAGGTGGAATAGCAGACATTAAACACTTCACATGACAAGAGACGTTCCAGGAGAGGATAGAGTTACTAGACCAATTAATAGAAGGATTATGACACACTAGCCAGGGATGGCCCAAAACAACAGGTGTAAAAGGTGAACGAAAAATCAAAAAAGAAATGGTTTCGCTATGATTACCAGAGACAGTGAGGGTTAAAGGTAGCGTTTCACGCTGAATCCTGGGGAGAGGACTACCATCCAAGGCGAACATGGCCGTGGGCTCCCCTAACTGTCTGAGAGGAATGTCATGTTCCCGAGCCCAGGCTTCGTCCATAAAACAGCCCTCCGCCCCAGAGTCTATCAAGGCACTGCAGGAAGCTGCCGAACCGGTCCAGCGTAGATGGACCGACAAGGTAGTACAGGATCTTGAAGGAGAGACCTGAGTAGTAGCGCTCACCAGTAGCCCTCCGCTTACTGATGAGCTCTGGCTTTTACTGGACATGAAATGACAAAATGACCAGCGGAACCGCAATAGAGACAGAGGCGGTTGGTGATTCTCCGTTCCCTCTCCTTAGTCGAGATGCGAATACCCCCCAGCTGCATGGGCTCAGCACCTGAGCCAGTGGAGGAAGATGGTAGAGATGCGGAGAGGGGGGAAACGGATAACGCGAGCTCTCTTCCACGAGCTCGGTGACGAAGATCTACCCGTCGTTCTATGCGAATAGCGAGTTCAATCAAAGAATCCACGCTGGAAGGAACCTCCCGGGAGAGAATCTCATCCTTTACCTCCGCGTGGAGACCCTCCAGAAAACGAGCGAGCAACGCCGGCTCGTTCCAGTCACTGGAGGCAGCAAGAGTGCGAAACTCTATAGAGTAGTCCGTTATGGATCGATTACCTTGACATAGGGAAGACAGGGCCCAGAAGCTTCTTTCCCAAAAACTGAACGATCAAAACCCGTATCATCTCCTCCTTAAAGTTCTGATACTGGTTAGTACACTCAGCCCTTGCCTCCCAGATTGCCGTGCCCCACTCACGAGCCCGTCCAGTAAGGAGAGATATGACGTAGGCGATACGAGCTGTACCCCTGGAGTACGTGTTGGGCTGGAGAGAGAACACAATATCACACTGGGTGAGGAACGAGCGGCATTCAGTGGGCTCCCCAGAGTAACACGGTGGGTTATTAATTCTGGGCTCCGGAGACTCGGAAGCCCTGGAAGTAGCCGGTGGATCGAGGCGGAGATTGTGAATATGTTTCGAGAGGTCGGAGACTTGGGCGGCCAGGGTCTCAACGGCATGTCGAGCAACAGACAATTCCTGCTCGTGTCTGCCTAGCATCGCTCCCTGGATCTCGACGGCTGAGTAGAGAGGATCCGAAGTGGCTGGGTCCATTCTTGGTCGGATTCTTCTGTTATGCAGGTGAGTGAGGACCCAAAAGCGATTTAACAGAAACAGAGTCTTTTAATGTCCAAACAGGGAAAACATAAATCCTCAATCTTTACAGGAGATGTCCAAACAGGGAAAACATAAATCCTCTATCTTTACAGGAGAGTCCCCCTTCTAGTAGTAGAGGAGAATAGCAGGGCTAGCGGCAACAGACTGCTGGTCCCTCCGGGTAGGCGCGGGCCGTAGAGGACAGAGACACCTGCTCACACGCAGCATCTGATGAAGAGGCAGATTACAACAGGACGGGACAAGGGCAAAGCAAACAAGAATCCGACAAGGACAGAAGCAGAAACAGAGAGAGAAATAGAGACTTAATCAGAGGGCAAAAGAGGGGACAGGTGTGAGAGAGTAAACGAGGTCGTTAGGAGAATGAGGAACAGCTGGGAGCAGGAACGGAACGATAGAGAGAGAGAGAGAGATAGAGAGAGAGAAAGTAACCTAATACGACCAGCAGGGGGAAATGAAGAGAAGAGAAAGCACAGGGACAAGACATAACATGACAATACATGACAAAAATAAAGAAAAACCCTTGAATGAGTAGGTGTGTCCAAACTTTGACTGGTACTGTATATATATATATATATATATATATATATACATATATATGTTTTATTCCTCATGTTTTTATGTTATACTATTTTGGTATTGAATAATAAACTGCTGAGAAGGGCTTGCAAATTAAGCATTTCACTCTACTTGAGCATGTGAGAAATACAACTTGAAACCTGAAACTTGGAACTCATACAACTCATGGGGGTAATTAGCTAGTTTTGGCACAGAGATGTGTGTATTGATTCAAAGAGAAAATACCTCTGTGGAACCTCTGGGACTAGAATCCATTGAAGTTTTGCTGTGCTTCACTGTACACAGAATAAGAGAGATTTTTCAAGTGTTCTCCTTTCATTTAGAACAAACAGACTCGGCTCTCTCATGTGCTCTCACCCACTAGCTGATCAGACGCGGATGGAAGGAGCGAGGTAGATCTGCACACAGGTGCTCATGCCTACAGCAGTGGGATAGAGGGATGGAGGATAAAAGACACCGATGCTGAAAGACAGATGTGTATTAGACACACCGGCAAGACACACTCCAGGTCTCCACACCGAACTCCACCACCACCTCAGTCTTCCGCTGTGCTAGTCTTGTCAGCTTCATTGTTACCCAGGATCCCCTGAGTGTTGTCAGTCTGACAGGATAACAACTTGGTCTCTACTCTCTATCACTCTGCACAGTCTTCTATCACCTCTCCTCCTATCACACTGACAGGCAGGGAGTTCCTCTTCGAATCAAAGAGATCCACAAGAGAGCAAGGTCAGGTGCTAAAGTAAACAAAGAAGCTAACAGCAATTATTCAGCACCACTGATACAGACAGCGACGGAATCAGAATGTCAGAGTTTCAGCGCCACTGAACAGTGGACAGCTCCTGGCTCATGCGCAACAACTTCAGCATCACAGGAAAGTAGACAGCAATTGTATCCGGTTTCTGAAGTTCAGCGCCACATGAAAGTGGCCAGCGATCGCCTCCAGGAAATAAGTGAACCTGGGAAGTAGACCTAAACAGAAAGAATCCTAGAAACCTGGGAGAGAAAGGGCAGGGAATAAAATAACCCCTCCATTGTTTCTGTACGATACCATATGACTTTTCAGGCACAGATGGACAACTAACAGGTTTCATTAGGAGTCAAGAAAATAATGAAAAACAATTACAAGGAATTTGCAATTAATTTATATTACTATATTAGGTTATATTACTAAACAGTATCACGTTTCAGGAGATGTTCACAGATAGCTATTCCCACTTTAAGAAAGCTATGAGGCAGATTCATTCATGTCAGCCGACATAAGGAGCTGGTCCACAGGATCTATTTTGAGTCTCTGTGTTATCCTTCTCAGCGATTCTACATGTTGCATTATGTCATTTTGGGCAATGGGACTCCACCTCTCAGTCAACAGTTCTCTCTCACTGGTGTCAAACTAAATGTGAGTACAGCACTGGAACCGGCAGAGGTGTTACAAGCTCAATATAAAAACTAAATCCTGGTGTATTATTCGGCAAGCCCTGGCTCCCACTTAGATCAACAGCAGCAAAGCCAGAACAAGGGGAGATGGAGACCTAGCGCCGGCTTCAGGCAAGAACTGGAGGTGAGAGAAATAGAGAGAGAGAAAGAGAGAGAGAGCTGGGTGGGGCTTTGGGCGTTTGGATGGCAGCAGATATTTGGAATGCTGAATGGTCTCCAGAATAACAGTGTGCTCTCACTCATTAAAGAAACATTGCTATTGTCTCACAAGGATAAAACAAAAGATGAAATGATGATCATGCTTTGATTATGTCCTGATTGGCTGCACTTTGTACTACTGCTACATGCAATGACTAACAAGAGCCTCTTGGTTGATGGCTGTTGGCTTGTGAATAAAATTCTAACCACACAGCCAATTCATGGTAATCCAAGATGGCGTTGCAGTCGGACGTGTGTTTTGTCTTGTCCCGTCCTGTCCTGTCCCATGTATATATCATTTTCTTCGTATATATTTAGTATATATTTCGATCTCACTTTCCATCTACGGACTGCAACCCCCCTTATCCAATGTGGTATGGATCTGCTATTTTTATACTTTAGAACCGGAACCCCCATCAGAAGCTAGCCAGCTAACACGTCTGTTAGCCTCTGCTAGCGGTCCTTTCCGTTAACTCGGACATCAGCCAGCCTCAGCCCAGTCAATTCCTGCCAGTCTCCACAGAGACCCAAAGCATATTGGACTGCTTTTTCTCTACCACATCTTCGGATTCCTATCGCAAGCTCTGAACCTTTACACCGGATCATCGCAGCTAGCTAGCTGCTATCCGAGTGTCTACTCCTAGCCTGGAGCTAGGCCCATCTCCTGGCTAGCCAAAGAGGTTCACCAGCCAATTCTTGGGCTACAATACCTCTTTTGCCAATTGGCCTGGAACCTTTACTGCCGACACGGAGTCCCGCCGATCCAGCATGACTGGTCTGCCGATGTAACCGTCCGAGGTGGTTTCAACAGGCTCTTCCGTTGCTACGTCGCTGGAGGCCCATCTGCTATCCCCGGCCTGCAAGCTGTCTGAATCGCTGTGTCTCCAGCTCGCCAAGCGTAGAATCGACAACTGAATTGGCTCCCTGACTCATCTATCGCTACTCTTTGGACCCTATGATCACTTGGCTACACATGCCTCTCCCTAATGTCAATATGCCTTGTCCATTGCTGTTTTGGTTAGTGATTATTGTCTTATTTCACTGTAGAGCCCCCAGTCCTGCCCAATACTCCTTAGGTAGCCCTTTTGTCCCACCCCCCACACATACAGTGACCTCACCTGGCTTAACTGGTGCCTCTAGAGACAAAACCTCTCTCAGCGTCACTCAATGCTTAAGTTTACCCCCACTGTACTCACATCCTACCATACCCTTGTCTGTACATTATGCCTTGAATCCATTCTTCCGCTCCCAGAAATCTGCTCCTTTTACTCTCTGTTCCGAACGCACTAGACAACCATTTCTTATAGCCTTTAGCCGTACCCTTATCCTAGTCCTCCTCTGTTTCTCTGGTGATGTAGAGGTTAACCCAGGCCCTGCAGCCCCCAGCACCACTCCCATTCCCTAGGGGCTCTAATTTGTTGACTTCTGTAACCGTAAAAGCTTTGGTTTCATGCACGTTAACATTAGAACCTCCTCCCTAAGTTTGTTTTATTCACTGCTTTAGCGCACTCCGCCAACCCTAGCCGTGTCTGAATCCTGGCTTAGGAAGTCTACCAAAAATCCTGAAATGTCCATCCCTATCTATAACATCATCCGACAAGATAGAACTGCCAAAGGGGGCGGAGTTGCAATCTACTGCAGAGATAGCCTGCAGAGTTACTTACTATCCAGGTCTGTGCCCAAACAAATCGAGCTTCTACTTTTAAAAATCAATGAGGCAGTGATCGCTGAGATCCTGGTTGAAGACAGCAGAGGTGTATTTAGAGGGCAATGGTTACGGATTTAGGGTTGTACCTGGTATGTTCATTGATAATTTGTGTGAGATTGAGGGCATCTAGCTTAGATTGTAGGATGCTCTTTCTAAAATTATCTGCCGTAACTCTCTTTCGTATCATCTGAGATCCCCAAAGATTGGAAAGCGGCCATGGTCATCCCCCTCTTCAAAGGGGGAGACACTCTAGACCCAAACTGTTATAGACCTACAGTTGAAGTCGGAAGTTTACATGCACTTAAATTGGAGTCATTAAAACTAGTTTTTCAACTACTTCACAAGTTTCTTGTTAACAAACCACCGTTTTGGCAAGTCAGTTAGGACATCTACTTTGTGCATGACACAAGTAATATTTCCAACAATTGTTTACAGACAGATTATTTCACTTATAATTCACTGTATCACAATTCCAGTGGGTCAGAAGTTTACATACACTAAGTTGACTGTGCTTTTAAACAGCCTGGAAAATTCCAAAAAATGATGTCATGGCTTTAGAAGCTTCTGATAGGCTAATTGACACAATTTGAGTCGATTGGAAGTGTACCTGTGGATGTATTTCAAGGCCAACCTTCAAACTCAGTGCCTCTTTGCTTGACATCATGGAGAAATCAAAAGAAATCAGCCAAGACCTCAGAATAAAAATCCCAGACCTCCACAAGTCTGGGTCATCCTTGGGAGCAATTTCCAAATGCCTGAAGGTACCACGTTCATCTGTACAAACAATAGTACGCAAGTATAAACACCATGGGACCATGCAGCCATCATACCGCTCAGGAAGGAGACACGTTCTGTCTCCTAGAGATGAACATACTCTTGTGTGAAAAGTGCAAATCAATCCCAGAGCAACAGCAAAGGACCTTGTGAAGATGCTGGAGGAAACAGGTACAAAAGTATCAATATCCACAGTAAAACGAGTCCTATATGGACATAACCTGAAAGGCCGCTCAGCAAGGAAGAAGCCAGTGCTCCAAAACCGCTATAAAAAAGCCAGACTACGGTTTGCAACTGCACATGGAGACAAAGATCGTACTTTTTGGAGAAATGTCCTCTGGTCTGATGAAACAAAAATAGAACTGTTTGGCCATAATGACCATTGTTATGTTTGGAGGAAAAAGGGGGAGGCTTGCAAGCCGAAGAACACCATCCCAACCTTGAAGCATGGGGGTGGCAGCTTCATGATGTGGGGGTGCTTTGCTGCAGGAGGGACTGGTGCACTTCACAAAATAGATGGCATCATGAAGGAGGAAAATTATGTGTATAGATTGAAGCAACATCTGAAGACATCAGTCAGGTAGTTAAAACTTGGTTGCAAATGTTCTTCCAAATGGACAATGACCCCAAGCATACTTCCAAAGTTATGGCAAAATGGCTTAAGGACAACAAAGTCAAGGTATTGGAGTGGCCAACACAAAGCCCTGACCTCCATCCTATATACAATTTTTGGGCAGAACTGAATAAGAGTGTGAGAGTAAGGAGGCCTACAAACCTAACTCAGTTACACCACCTCTGTCAGGAGGAATGGGCCAAAATTCACCCAACTTATTGTGGGAAGCTTGTGGAAGGCTACCCGAAACGTTTGATCGAAGTTAAACAATTTAAAGGAAATGCTACCAAATACTAATTGAGTGTATGTAAACGTGATGAAAGGAATAAAAGCTAAAATAAAGTGGTGATCCTAACTGACCTAAGACAGGGAATTTTTACTTGGATTAAATGTCCGAAACTGTGAAAAACTGAGTTGAAATGTATTTGGCAAAGGTGTATGTAACCTTCCGACTTCAAATGCAGTTAGTGATTTTGTCAGCCTGAAAAGATGATTCCACTGAATGACACACACACACACACACACACACACACACACACACTGACGGAGAGAGGGGGGGGAGCGAGAGAAAGAAAGATAAATTATTGTAGTGTAATTCATAACTTTTACGTTATCACAAATTGCATTCTGAATGAGTGTTCTAATGTTAAGTGCAAACTAGGCCAAGGCTGGTTGCTCATGATATTTTCTGTTACTTTTAACAGTCCCATATGTCTCTTATATTGAATATTGATGATGTTGCCCGTTTTTTCACCTAATGTAGCTGCATTTCTTGTGTGTTATGTATCACGAAAACAGTATCTGTTTTTTGCCATACTGTCTGGAAATACAAATTACAGATTCAACAATGTATGCAGTTGCAAGCAGCTCTCCCTGAATGGATGTCCTCTTTGGAATACAGCAGTCCCATTTGAGAGGACAAGACAAATAACACAGAGAAGGAAACAGGAAACAGCCCAGTGGCCCTTAAATTCAATTTTCCAGCTCTCAGTTTTGATCATCCATTAGTGTCCTTTCAAAGGAGAAATACAACTTTTTGAGAGATTACTAGCTATGCTTTAAAAAGGAACATGACGTTATTATCATTTCATTTTCTGCATGATGTGATAATTGTGTGGAGTCATAACTATGACAGGCTTTAAAATGGCATTACACTGTAAAACATTCCAGATTTGAACGCCCCTTTGGAATTGTTTTGCATGTATTTGAGTCCAATCGAAACTATAGCATAAACTATTAAGCTTGGGGTTGTATCACGCTAATGGTATATATTATATCGCCAGCCATAGTTATCTCTTTGATCCTAAAGTTTACAGCAGTGTTTCACTAAGGAGAGGCTTTTTTTTGCCTAGGGTTGAAACAACTTAAAGTTATTATACTGTCTGTGTGGTGTGCTGGATGTCTTTATGGCTCCTGTCTCTAGTGGGAAACAGGGTTAAGTAGACTGTAACGCACCTCCATGCTCCGTCAGTCATGCAGACTGCTAATGAATTAGTAGCCCTCTGGGAGAAGACATGCATTGCAAATTAGACAGGAAGAAAAGTTACAGTATGAGGTCTCGAGTTGGATGACCTACCCTTGAAAACTCTCCATGATAGATTTCCTCCACACCATGTCAAAGGGGATACGGAGGAGCAGGCACCTCCATCTGTTAAAGAAAAGCAAGAGGCTCTGTCCCTGTCGCTCTGTCATCACCGCTGGTGGACAGGTCTGCTCTCTGATAGAAATAATAGGTGTCTGAAAGGCCAATCAACAAACAAGTCTTGGGAGCTGCTCAGTAAGCTAGGCCACCAGAGGGAATTGCTGTTTTGATTGCCTAGTAAATACCTTGTCCAGGAAGTAAGATGATTCAAAGACCAGGCTTAGCCCTACAGTACAGTAAGTTAGAGGTGAAGTTCATTTAGCAGTTCCAACAGCCAAACGTTTCCGAGCCACATCATCTTCACATTTCATTATGAATGTATACATTTATTCAAAACTTTGTTCCCTCGTGAAAAGGGGGTTGATCTGGTAAAGATGTGGGCTGGTTCTCTTCCTCCTTGCCTGCATTTTAATGATTGGTTATGAAACTTTAATGAAGGGAACCTGCAGGCTCTCCAAGAGGATGATTACCATTGCCACACTTTCATTTATTCATTAATTCTTTATGCTTTATTTATTTATTCATAGCAAAGAGAGATCATGCTCTCGAAGGCGAGGTGCCAATAGACTGGAGATGCGGACGGTATCCACCACTGCATGTTCCTGCTTTGTAGACAAACTATGGAAGGCAGTGTTCTGGAAACCTTACCGGGCCCTCTCCCCTCCGTTGCCTCCCCACACCGAGAGCTCAGTCTGTGGGGAGAGCAGCAAACAAAGGAGCCTTAACATTATGCAGTGCACAGCTTCCCTGCATCTAGCAACCAGCCTCTACACTCCCAAGAGCAGAGAGGAGGGGTTAGGGGTTACAATCAATGTTGTGGCATAGAAAAACAACAGATGAGGCAAGACATTTAATGAATGTCAATAGCTCATACCATAGCAGAGCTCTTTTCGAGTGAGAGGGGAGGAGTGATTATGTAATGCTGAAATGCTCTAGCCTCAGGATTGGCATTCCTGTGTGAGGGTAGGAGGCAGAAGCACAGTGGCATAGGTATTGCATAACTCTGTCAATGTATGAATTAGTGCAGCAGTCTTACCCAGGAGGAAAAACAGTTAATGGTCATCATTCATACCCACCACACAGATAATTGAAAAGGACAGCTGTATTTTTTATTTAACCTTTAACTAGGCAAGTCAGTTAAGAACACATTCTTATTTACAATGACGGCCTACCAAAAGGCCTTGTGCGGGGAGAGGGGCTGGGATTAAAAATGTAAATTAAAATAGGACAAAACTACATAGAGACCTAAGACAACACGGCAGTAACACAGCATGGCAGCAACACAGCAACACAGCATGGCAGCATAACAAAATAGGGTACTGACAACAGCAAAGGGCAAGGAGGTAGAGACAACACATCACGCAAAGCAGCCACAATTGTCAGTGTCCATGATTGAGTCTTTGAGATAAAGCATTGTTTGGCCAACATGTTGCAAAGAACATACTTGTCTATTTATATTCCACCATCTATAGGGCTCTAACACTCAAACCCTATCAGGCTACTATGTATGGTTCGGAGCTGTGGAGTTCAATGACAGATGTCTGGTTATCAGACTATTAAATTACTGACTTTATGCCCTCATTGCCTTAGTAAAGTAAAACACTCTGTGCTTACTAATGGACTCACTTGTGCCTTGATCATGTAAATCTCAATGAGATGTCAGATTGCTGTGGGGATTGTGCACATGGCTCACTATGCGTCCTTTAAATGTTCTAATGAATCATGACAAGGAAAAAGTTCAAATAAGAGTTATGGTGCATAGACCACTTCCTGTCAGTGCCTTTTCCCGATTTGTAGTGAGTCTTGAAAGAACCAGAATCATCTGCATAAGATTTCACTGCTCTAATGACAGTGCCCAAGTGAAGAAATATGAGAAAGTCAATTTCTCTGGGGGAATATAAGTGTCCTTGGGTTGGGGTTTGGACTAAGAGCCTGTGTAATTCTGTGAATAGCTTTCCTCAATTATAATAGTCACATAAGAGAGGGGTCACATCAAGTGGGAGGTTGACATTATTCCTCTGGATACATTCTCACTGGGCACAGACATCAGTTCCATTGTCAAGTTTTGATTGATAGTTACCATTGTCAATTAAATGAAATAAGCATGCCATTGAAATTTGAACGAAAACGCTGTGAATCAAGAAGCAGGTGAAACGTTTAATAAAACAAACATGAATACCGACTGAGGAACAAACATAAGGGAGGGACAGATAAGAGGTGTGAATCATAATGATCAACATGTGCATGTAATGAAGAATCCCAGGCCCGGTGGTTAGTATTCCGGCAACGCCGGAGGAGCAGTAGACGTGACAGTAATCCCCCCCTGACGCGCGGCTCCTGCTGCAGGACGACGCCGCACAAGGAGACGACCCTGAGGAGCAGATCGGTCTGGACAGCGAAAGTGGAAATCACGGCTGATGTTGGGATCTTGAAAGTCCTCCACCGGAACCCTACATACCCCTCCCAGTCCACCATGGTACTGGAGCTGACCCCCACGACACCGGGAGTCCAGAAGGGCTTCTAGCAGGGCAGGCGGAGTGGGAGGTTCCTGGTAGAAAGCCAGACGCGATCCTCAGGATGGAACACAGGGGTCTCACTGCAGTAGACGGCGTGCTGGAGTCTTACGTGAGCATCACGCCACACTTCTGCACGCCAAAACCACTCAACCGCAGGAGCATTGGTCTGGCTCGGGGTCCACGGAGCCAGGGCTGGCTGAAAACACAAAACACACTGGAAGGGGGTCAATCCAGTGGAGGAGTGACGTAGCGCGTTCTGGGAGTACTCTGCCCATGGAAGGAAACGTGCCCACTCACCCTGCCGGTCCTGACAGTGACTGTTCAGGAAACTCCTGAGCTCCTGGTTCAGCCGCTATCTGCCCGTTTGTCTGAAGCCGGTACCAGGAAGTGAGGCTGACCGTGACCCGGAGCGTCTCCCTAAAGGCCCCCCATACTCGTGATGTGAATTCAGGGCCACGGGCAGTGACGATGTCCTGCAGAAGGCCATAATGCCAGAAAAGTGCCTCAGCGACCTGGAGAGCAGTGGGGAGACCAGGAAGAGACCAGGAAGAGTGATTAAAAACAGGATTTTTAACAGGATTTTGGTTACAAAGTCAATGGATGGATGTGGCCAGGGTCGCGGAAGGCACGGGAAGGGTGAAGGAGTTTGCCCTGCTGGAGTGTTCTGTGGGGGGGGGGGGGGGGTGTTTGAGCACATATAGAACAGGAGTTGAAGTAGCGAGTGACATCCCGCGCTCAGATTAAATGGATGGTGCAAGAAATACCTGGATGTCCAGTGACGACAGATGTGTGCCCAGGTCAGCAGCCGATCCCTTATCAGTGGGAACGTAGATGCGTTCAGGAGGACAGTTAGTGGGTGCGGGCTCCTTCTCCAATGCCTGGAGGATGTCTGCAGGGAGGATGGGTGCACTCTGTACAGGACCCTCTCCCCCGAATCGTAGAGCCGGGACAGGGCATCAGCCTTGGTGTCCTTTGAACTTGGGCGATAAGTTGGCGTGAAGTCAAATCTTGAAGAACAGCACGGATTCAACCTCCTCTCTGTCCGTATGTACTCCAGGTTCCGATGGTCAGTGAGAATGGCGAATGGAGGGCACCAAGGAACCAGCCAGTGTCTCCAATCCTCTAATGACAACTTTACCGCCAGGAGCTCCCGATCACACGACATCGGAATTCCTCTGCAGAGGACAGTTTTAGAGAAAGAAAAAAAAAAGCACAGGGGGTACAATTTCAGTGTCGTTGAGACAGAACTGCCCCCACGCCAACCTCTGAAGCATCCACCTCTACCACAAAGGATCTTGTGGGATCTGGATGTTTGAGCAGCGGGTGGAGGTGAAACGTCCCTTTGGACAGAAGGCCTCGTCGGCTAATGGGCTCCACACCAACCTACAGGGCCCTCCCTTAAGGAGAGGAGCAGCAACAGAGCTGACATTCCTGATGAAGAGGTGGTAGAAGTTGGTAAACCGCAAAAAAACGTTGTAACTCCTTTATGGTGGTTGGGACTGGCCATGGCATGACTGCATCTACCTACTGGTCTTCCATCCTCACACCCTGATTTGGTAACCTAAGGATACCAACCTCTGGTGGAATTGGAACTTCAGGCTTGACAAACAGATGGTCAGCCAGGATGCATTCCAGGACTGCTCGAACTGGGGTGATGTGATCCTCCAGGGTAGTCGAGTAGCTCAGGATGTTATCGATATACACAATCTGGCATCCGAGCATGTCCCTGAACACTAACGGAGCATTACAAAGGGCATCACCAAGTACTCGTAGTGACCAGACATGGTGCTGAATGATGTCTTCCACTCATCCCCCTCCTGGATGAGATTGTAAGCGCTCCGCAGGTCCACTTTAGTTTTTTTTAAATAAAAAGCTGCGTGATGGCACCAATGGGAGAGGGTACCGATACTTGGTGCTGATTTTGTTGAGTCCTCTAGTCGATGCAGGGACATAACCCTCCATATTTCTTGGCTATAAAGAAAAATAAAGCTGATGCAGGACAAGTGGACGTGCAAATGAAACCTTGTTGGAACGCAACTTGGATGTAATCCTCCATGGCCTGGTTCTCAGCCACCGACAGAGGGTAGATGCATCTGCACAGAACCTGAAAGCAGGTCGATGGCACAGTCCCAGGGGCAATGAGGAGGAAGAGAATACCTCCTGCAGGTTCTGATATACCTCTGGGATGTTGGGCAACCATAGGACTCTCAACCGACATGGAACCACAAAGGACAGGGAAGCAGGTCTGCCGGCATTCAGGCGACCAGTCTGTAATTCTCATCCTCGACCATGAGATGGTAGGGTTATGGCATTGAAGCCAAGGGAGGCCGAGGATGATCTTGTGGACTGGTAATGAAAAGGGGGATGGTCTCCTGATGACTGGACTCCACGGTGAGGGTGAGTGCCTGACTGGCCAGGGCTTGAACCTGAAAAGGAGAGGAGAGCGGGTATGAGTTATGATGTTAAGGGAGGAGGCAAGGGTCTGGTCAATAAAGTTCCCCCGCGGCACCAAAATCCACTAACGCTGTAGACACCGTACATAAGTGACAGTCAGTGTGATGGACACCAAAAAGAGCCTAGTAGACAGTGATGGAACTCACTCCTGTCCCAGGGGGTGGAAGATCATGCGACTGTCCCTCTGCTCTTGTGAATCCCAGGTTCTGACCTGCCGGACAGCTCTGGAGCTTGTGTCCTCCTTGTCCACAGTACAGACAAAGCCCCAGCTGTATCCGTCTGCGGCTATAGCTGGGGGAGACGAGTGACCCCCTACCTCCATGGATTCATGCTCTGATCCGAGTGTTCACTGAGGGAGGGAAGCGATGAGTGTACCGGCGCTCCTGAAGTAGGTTATCCAAATGGATGGCCATCGCAATGAGTGCGTCCAAGGCAAGGTTGTCGTCGCGACAAGCCAATTACGTCTAGGACCTCTTCTAAATAGTGTATGGAGCGCCGGCTCATTCCATCCACTTGATGCCGCTACTGTCCGAAAGATGAGCACGTACTCTGCAGCCGCCTGGATCCCCTGCTGTAATTGCAGTAGCCACTCACCTCCCTCTGCCCTCCAGGGGATGATCAAAAATACATTTAAAATCAAGCTCCTCTCGCCCAGACGGCCGTAGCCCATTCCAACACCCTCCCAGTCAGCAAGGAAATCACAGTGGCAACCTTAGACCACTGGGTGGTAGGAGCTCCCATCTGATGCCTAAAATAGAGGGAGTAGCTTACTAGGAAGCCATGGCATTTGGATGGTGTACCGTCATGTTTATCAGGGAGGGATAACCCTGAGTGGGGGGTCACTGAATGGGCTGATGTGCTAGGGTGACTGGCTGAAGAGTATCCTCCGCTGGATGAAGGCAACGCCTCTCGGGTGTGTTTGAGACGTTGCATACTACGAAGAACCTCCATAGCCGATCCCAGTTGTTCCACCTGGTCATAGTGTTGACGTAGAAGATAACCCTGTTCATCAACCATCTGAGAGATAATTGAATTTCCTGCTGCTTCCCTATTTTGAGTTGCTATTCTGTAACAAAGACGCAGTGAGTCGAGAAGCAGGTGAAACATTTAGTAACCCATGAACCGAGATAACATCACAGCGGCGAAAAAGCATGAACATAGGAACAATACCAACTGAGGAACAAATGTAAGGGAGGGACAGATAGAGTTGAGGTAATGAGGATGGTAATGGAGTCCAGGTGTGAATCATAATGATCAACAGGTGCGTGTAATGAAGAATGCCAGGTGTGCGTATTGATGTATCCCAAAACAGGTGGTTAGTATTCTGGTGACGTCAAACGCCGGAGGCGAGGAGCAAGAGTAGACGTGATGGTAAAATAATCACTATAAACATTCGGAATGCTTTCTTCAGCACTGTTCTTCTGTATAACAATATATGGCATCTAATTTACATGAGAAAATGAATGGCTCTTATATCTTAATGAATCCCCTCCTACGAACTGCCTTGCTTTTTTTTACATCTTCTGACTCAATTTGAAAGAAACTATGCCATGTTAAAATCACATGATAGCTTTAGAGTGCCTGTAAACTCATATTTATGCACTTGGTCCTGTTATTAATCTACTATTTTAAAAAGCTAATCTGCTCTGGATAAGAGCGTCTGCTAAATGACTTAAATGTAAATGTAAATGTAATAAAGCAAAGAACTTCACGCATGATTCCTCCATCATCACCTACCTAGCACAAATCATACATTAAGCTGTGTGGTTGGGGGATATTCCCAAAATGGAATTTCCATTGAAACCATATTGCTCAAGTACAAGTGAGCTGAAAGCAGTTGCGAATTACTAATTTCTGTTGTGGTTATATTACTGCTATCATACTGCACATTGTACCATTTACCACTTGACAGTGCCAATTGCTTTACATTGTTTTGAATGCATTTGACCAACTTGGGGTTGATTAATGAAACAGTCAAGTGTAAACGTGTTTTAAATATATTTCTGAAGTTCTCTTTAATGGTTTGTGTGATCATGGGACACCACAATCGTTATGAATGATAGTTTTCATCCAAAGTGTATCAGTGAGGGTGTTTCATCTAGAGGTCCACCGATTAATCGGAATGGCCGATTTAATTAGGGCCGATTTCAAGTTTTCATAACAATCGGAAATCTGTATTTTTGGGCGCCAATTTCAGATTTTTTAAATACCTTTATTTAACAAGGCAAGTCAGTTAAGAACACATTCTTATTTTCAATGACGGCCTAGGAACGGTGGGTTAACTGCCTTGTTCATGGGGCAGAACGACAGATTTTCACCTTGTCAGCTCAGGGGATCCAATCTTGCAACCGTACAGTTAACTAGTCCAACGCGCTAACCATTGCCTGTTACGCGAATGCAGTAGAAGCCAAGGTAAATTGCTAGCTGGCATTAAACTTATCTTATAAAAAACAATCAATCATAATCACTAGTTATAACTACTAATCCAGTTTAGCAGGCAATATTAACCAGGTGAAATTGTGTCATTTCTCTTGCGTTCATTGCACGCAGAGTCAGGGTATATGCAACAGTTTGGGCTGCCTGGCTCATTGCGAACTCATTTGCCAGAATTTTACGTAATTATGACATAACATTGAAGGTTTGTAACGGCTGTTGGAAGGAGAGGACCAAGGTGCAGCGTAGTATGTGTCCATTTTTATTTAATGAGCACTGAAATGACAAAAATAACAACGCGAACGACCGAAACAGTTCTGGCTGGTGCAGACACACAACAGAAAACAAAACATAGAATACCCACCAACTTCACACCCTGACCAAACTAAAAATAGAAACATACAATGCAATCTACGGTCAAGGTTGTGCAATGTAACAAGAATATTTAGACTTAGGGATGCCACCCGTTAGATAAATTACCGAACGGTTCCGTATTTCACTGAAATAATAAACGTTTTGTTTTCGAAATGATAGTTTCCGGATCCGACCCTATTAATGACCAAAGACTCCTATTTCTGTGTGCTATTGTGTTATAATTAAGTCTGATTTGATAGAGCAGTCTGACTGAGCAGCAGCAGGCCCGTAATCATTCATTCAAACAGCACTTTTGTGCATTTTGCCAGCAGCTCTTCGCAAGCACAGCGCTGTTTATGACTTCAAGCCTATCAGCCTAATGGCTGGTGTAACCAATGTGAAATGGCTAGCTAGTTAGCTGGGAGTGCGCTAATAACGTTTCAAACGTCACTCGCTTTTAGATTTGGAGTAGTTATTCCCCTTGCGGCTTTTGTGGAGCGATGGATAACGTTGCTTCGAGTGTGGCTGTTGTCGATGTGTTCCTGGTTCGAGCCCAGGTAGGGGCGAGGAGGGGCACGGAAGCTATACTGTTACACTGGAAATACTATAGTGCCTATAAGAACATTCAATAGTCAAATGTATATGAAATACAAATGGTATAGAGAGAAATAGTCATATAAATACTATATTAACTACAACCTAAAACCTCTTACCTTGGAATATTGAAGTCTCATGTTAAAAGGAACCACCAACTTTCATATGTTCTCATGTTCTGAGTAAGGAACTTAAAACATTAGCTTTTTTACATGGCACATATTACTTTCTTCTCCAACACTTAGTTTTTGCATTATTTAAACCAAATTGAACATGTTTCATTATTTATTTGAGGCTAAATTGATTTTATTGATGTTTTATATTAAGTTAAAACAAGTGTTAATTCAGTATTGTTGTAATTGTCATTATTATAAATACATTTTAAAAATTTGGCCGATTAATCGGTATCGGCTTTTTTGTTCCTCCAATAATCGGTATCGGCGTTGAAAAATTATAATCAGTCGACCTCTAGTTTCATCGTCACCCTGGAGATCTCATACCAGTGTGCATCTGTCAGAGTGCTTTTATACACAATGGCAGAGCCCTGTTATCATGTGGAGGTAGGGAGACTGTCAGACAGACAGAGAGCATAGTGCTGCTTATGTCCCTTCACATATATCCTAGTGATAATGAAAGTTAGTAGTGGACCATCTACTACCCCCACATCCACCCTTCAGCCTCCATTCCAACTTGTGTTAGTCAGCCTACTATCTCTCCTCAGCATCTGTTATGTGTCACCATCCACTTGTGGAAGCACTCAGAGTGATGGAGCCCACGCAAAACAATCGAAGTTCACCCACTCACACAAAAAACAACACTGCACATTTTTCCCTATCTTGCAGGAGCAGATACACAAAACATCATGTACACACACACACACACACACACAGAAAAAACATCCTGTGTGCACACACACACCTACATGTGTACAATGGGCGCACACACACACAAGGAAACCTACACGTGTACACGGACACACACTCTTTCCCTAAGAGCTACTCATTTAAAGTATTCACCCTATCCATATTTGAGCTGCACAGAAAAAGACTCCCATAAAATAATGTGAAAATAGGAATTCATTCTACTTGTCAAATCCCTATTTCTTAATGGGAATTCAAATTATTATTGAAAAGAGATGTAAAATTAACCAAACTATAGCACATAAGAGATTAGGGAAAACTTGCAGAGGGATTTAAGAAGATAACCCTGGTTGTTTTGCTTCGATGCCAGAACCATTTGACCTTCTGCACCCTCTTTTCTGTGAACTTCCTGAAGATTCTAATCCTGTTAGTCCTGCTATTCTGAGGAGGCACATGAGATAATTCAGAGGTTCAGTTGTCCAATATGGGATGATTGTCGCAGTGCAACACATTACCTATGCCCGGATCACACTACTTACAATGTACATCAAAGTCAGATTTATCAATGCATCCAATCATATTGTCCCTGCACTATTAAAGAAATCCCATTTGCGATAATATTCTGACTAATTATGTTTCCTGTGTCATTTTGATTATATTATGAAAGGGTGCTTGAATTCTGATTGAATGTGTCAAAAAAAACTAAAGTATCATTATCCTACCCCATGTATTACTGACTCAATGTGGGCTAATGACCTGACCTTGAACCCTGGTTTATGAGTAATTCATCTTCACTGGGGTAGAAGTTTAGTTGTTGCAATGTAAAACCCACAAGCACAGAGCAGCCTCTCTAACAGAGAGAAACGGTCATAAATCAGCACAGAAAATCCTAAATATAATGAGGACACTTATCACCATGCTTCAGGTAACCAATGGCAAACTGAAATGTGCATCAGCCTACTCTCCTGTGGCTCAAAATAGAAAATGGATGAACTGAGTGATTACAGAAAGGCACAAATTGGCCCCGTACTTTTAGCTTCAGACTGGTACAATGCCCTGTCTCTGAAGCATAGCGGTGGCTATCTACATCTCAACACATACATCTCCTTTTCATCCTTTTATGTGCATAAAAAATGTATGTAGCATGTGATTTGTGATGGTGTTTTTTAATGGCCAATATGTATTTGCATTGCTTTTAAAATCTCACGGCAGCTTGTGTCTTCATTTGTTCTTGATGATTCGTGCTTATTCACTTAAACAGCTTGATTCATTTTGCAGACATTAGAAAATAATGGAATATTATTTGTCTGGTAATAACCAAAAAATGGATTCCAACAAAATTTGTTGCATCTTTTTTTATACAATGTGAAGTATATTTTGTAGAACCAAATGAAATAACCTTGTATTGGGGTGTGGCGTAATGAAAATATTATACTCCGACTGATATTTCCCAAGAAGGCCCTTGGATAGATAAAATAAAATTTCTGCCTCAGCCACTTCAGTGAGAGAATGTGAGCTATCTGTACAGTATCAATGTTTGAACAGTGAAGTCCAGCTGTTATGGAGGCCCATCAGAGGGGCTGCTTCCCCAGCAGGTAGGCTAGTAGTGTCAGCTAGCCATGAACATGCCACTCAGTGGAAGGAGGACGGTCTGGAATATGCCTTTGATATATGCGCTTGTCACTGTCCTAATGACAAATCCATCTGTGCAGAGTCCAGTGCAGGGCTTGGAGGAGATGGTCTCATCCTTCAGCTATTTAGGTTAATGTCCTCACACTCGTCCTCCCCAATCCACTCCCCCATGTAGCTCATCTCTGCCTGCTCACAGGTGGTCTTCACCTGATTCCGCCTGTAGAGGAATTGAGCGGCGATAGAGCCATTCATTGCTCATACAACTGGGCCACAACAGAATGATCCTAGTGTAAATGAGTGTTTCAATACAATGTCGACTACATTACACAACAAAACAATGACATACATGGACACCAACTCTGAAATGTGTTGAAAAGTCCTTTGAATGTGTATATTATCCTAATGGCCAAGGAAGAATAATTTACCTCTTGGTTGATCTTTTTACTTGCATCAGATCCACGTATTTGATTGGGGCACGTGACTACCACCTAACGTGCCACAGGTGTGGTAGTGGTATTTATTGTTGTGCATACCACGGCTTGGTAAGTTGATTTTATCATGTAAATTCACCTGAAATCATTTTTGAAGAGCATGCCCTTGGGTGTTTTCTTTTTTAGGTTTCACAGAGGAAGTGACAAACAATATGACCGACAATGTTTGCAACATTCAATTTGTCTGAGTCCGAGGACACCAATCTAACCAGCGCAGATACGCAAATGCTTCTAGAACGGCACAGGCCCATTAAAATTGGCATAATATCAGTTTTAGGAGCGATGATCACGTTGGGGAATATTGCAGTCATTATGGTGATTTCTTCATCGGTGTCCGGCTGGTCAAGGAACTCTCGATACTTTTTACTCTCACTCACAGGTGCTGATTCGGCGTTTGGACTGATCATCACGCCCTTGAATCTGTGCGTCAGTCTGGCGAAAGACTACAGTGAAGGCCCAGACTCCCTCTGTCACATTGTGGCTTTCTTCAACGCGACGATTTATTCGACTTGCATGTACACACTGGCTACAATAAGTCTAGAGCGATACATAGCAGTGTTTTACCCACTTAAGTACTCCTCACTGATGACAAGGAGAAGAACGCTGTTTTTGATCGCGTTTGCATGGTGTTTTCCTCCATTTTTACTTGTGCCCATATCATTTCCTAACGGGATAATTGAGGTCCACTTTTCTACAGCGTCACTGGTTTGCAATCCATCGTACTCTACTAACGTTGCGTACACTCTAACGTTGACGTGCCTCATCTTCTTTCCTTGTTCAATCATCATGACTTGCGCAAACCTGCGCCTTTGGTTTGCTGCAAAGAGACAGCGGGTAAAGATGCGGGCACAACACCTGGGTCGTCACAACAGACCCGACGTAGCCTCCAGGGTGCTTGTCCCTGTAATGACCGTGTACTACGCATGTTGGACGCCGTGCATGGCGGCAATTATCTATAATGGTGAGTAGGCCTATAGAAGGAACCCGTTGGTTTACATTTAGTGGATGAAGGAACTTTGTAGTTGGAACTTCTAAAATTCAGTCAAGGTGTATGTTTTTCCCAAAGTCACTCACCACCCTTCTAAATGATCTCAGGAAAATTACCGTAACAAATGTAGGCTACAAGGCTGTAAAGTGGAAATGCCAATGTGCTGGGTGTAAAGATGACCGAGGTAGGCTGATGAATCAGACTGATATGGGCAGCTTCTGGTATACCGCCTTAAACTAAGCCGTCTCAACGGGAACGTTTCTTTACATTCAAGACTCTAGAATAAAATTACAATTTACACTACCGGTTGTCAGTATAGTTGGTTAATCAAATTGGCCCCAGGAAAGTGTTATTTACCCGACTTTTTGGAGCGCTGGTATTGCTGCTGAAATATCTATCACCTGGCACATGCGGAAAACCATGTAAACATCTGCAAAACTTTGGTCAGTATGTATGCATCAAAGTGCAAGTCCTTCATTCTTGTGCTCGTGCCTTGGATCAGGAGCAAACGCATCTTGATTGTCCCCACATTTTGAAGTCTTTAATAGTACTTTTCTGTGGATATTTTGACCCACTGATGAACCAATCCCACGGACAATCGGCAGTAAGTTCAAATTGTATTCAACGTTCGTGAGAGACAAGGGTAGATGGGTTATTTGTACATGTGTTTGCAGGGCGCCGCATACTAGTTTGCTTGCTTTAACTCGGCTAGGTGATGTTTTTGCAGAGAAGATCTTAGTCGTGCAATGTTACATAGAACTATGTTTGGTGCAGTATTTCTCAAGTGAAAATAATTGCATGAAAACTAGTCTCTCATTTGAATGACAAAGAACACTTCATTGAAGATTCCTGTCCACAGTTCACACTCCTGCTAGAAGTAGTACTGTTGACAATCTTTCTTCGACTGACTAAAGTCCGTCTTATTTCATAGCCTATGCTGTCCCTTTTTATGCATTTTTCTCTCTCTGTTATGTTTTCCACCAGCCATCTCAGGCAACAGAGTTCCAGAGTGGATGGAGTTTTTGGTGGTGTGGCTCCCAACCTCCAACGGTTTCCTCAACTGCATCTTCTACTTCTGGATCAACCGCAGCTTCCGTAGAAAGTTCTGCCTGCTCTTCCAGCGGCTGTGTCTCACATTGTGCCCAGATTTGGCCAAGGCCCTGGGCTGCACAGCCAGCTCACAGCCTGTAGTCTGGGACAATAACAACACCCTCCAGGAGCGCTGCTCCAGTGTGTCGTCAACCTGCACCCTGATCACCCTGGCCAGTGACACCCCCTTCTGAGGGATTAGGCTTCTCATAGACATGGTACTCACTCACATTATTCAATGATACATCTGGTAAGTTTCAACACCAAACACCTGAAGGACATTTAGGAGAGCTGCTTGTATTGAGATCGTGGTATCCGGTTATATTTAAAAACAACGTGTGGCAAGGAGACATGGGAGTGCTGTCAGGCCATGGTGTGGTGTTTGACAGGGGCTTTGAAGCATTTATCTTCCTCACCATCACTATGCAGTTTGAGTTAGTTAGAATATTTTTTTGTTGTTTTTGGAACCCAAACATAATTCTTTAATTTTATTCATCCCCGATTGACAGTATTTGGTCCATGCTGGAATGTTTCTTTTTTTATATAGATTTATTTTTTGTTTTACATTTTACTGTCACACCAAGTGTTGTCAGAATTTCATGCACCAACAGTGAAAACCTCTTAAACCACATTTTAGTAACTTCTTTTAGTTTGTAAATCCATCTGAATGTAGCCCTCAACCAGCCATGTCTCCCGCCACCTTGTTTGCATTTGCATTATCAGTATTTTATGTGGTGCTACAATTTTATCTGCAGGTTGTCTACAGCCCATCAATATGTTGCACTTAAATGTCAATAATGTTTAATGAATTTAAATATTTAGTCATCAAACAATAAAATGTATTTGGTGAACTTCACTAGGAAATGTTTACAAGCTCTTTGATGGTCTTCAGGCCATCTACTCTGTACACCTATATCTTGTATATCAAAGGCCCGGCGTCTACGTAGCAGCCTTGCAAGGTAAACCTTTAAGTCATTGGATTTCACCCCGAGAAAGGTAATTAAACGGCTCCAGTGTATAAAGGTCACCACCACACTCGTGTCTGTCGGCATTACCCTTTCCCTCCCTTTGCCTTAGCTTCTCATATCACCAGGGTCACCTCCCAATTCATGGTCCCTTTTTTAAAGCTGTTAAGACTACTTATGCATAACCATCACTGCTACTGTCCGCCCTACATTGTTATGATATTGGGCAGCTCTCTTATACTATTTACAACTTCCTTTAGACATGCTATTATGGTAAATGTTGACAGTGAAACCTGAAGATTGTGAACCCATCTCTTTGAGATTCATGACCTGGCATGTATAGTGTTTGGCCGAAATCTGAAAATATAGTCCATATTTATTATGAAACTTGCCAAACTCTATTGGTGCTTTCAAATGTAAAAATAAGTACTTGGACTTTTACGAATGTTTGTATGTTTAAATTGTATTTTGTGAATAGTTGAGTGACTTGGCTGTGTACATAACAATTTTATATTGTTTATAAATAAGTGAAAATCCCCCAAAATGTTTGTGATTGGGAAATAAAGCATAATGCCTTTATTGTGTTAATTAGTCATTTAGTGTGGCATGGAAAAGGAGAGTCAGATTTGAGAAGCTGCCTACATGGGAATTATGCTCTGCAAGATGCTTCACTGAATATCACTTATTTCCCACACCATATTTATTCAAATTTGAGGTCAAGTCAGACTCACACAGGTTTCTGTGCCTTAGCTCAGGAGATCCAGTCATAGGTGGTGCTTTAGTTTTCAAGATGATTGGTCTCTGCTGAGTGAGGGAGGAGCTGGTTTTAATTTTTTTTTTTTTACATAGTGTCTATATTTTTTTCTGCACACATTTCTGTTTGATGGCATTGCCCTATTGTACATAAGCACAGCTGGTGACACCTCGAGAGAGAGAGATCTCAGTCCGACAAACTGCTATCAGGTAAAGTGTTATTTATTTTTTGGTATCTATTTAGTTGTAGAGACGTGATACCATCAATGCAATCTGTAAAATAACTCCTAACTTTACTTAAAACGCAACCTTAAAAATGTAGCTAGCTACAACAAGTAGACCTTTTGCTAGCTGGCAGGAGCAGATTACTTCATCACTAGCATGTCATTCTGGGACAGGGAGCTTTCGCTATTATTCCAAGTAGCAATTTAAGACTACAAAAATCTATAGGACAAGTATTGTAAAGCTAATACAGTCATCAAGGCAGAACTCACTAATTTAATTCATGCTGACAAATAAGAAATGATACATTTATCCCTGTAAATAGACCTAGTTGGAGTAGAATGCAGAGCACCCTGCCTTTATCCCCGTAGCCTAGTTGTAATTTAAGACTGTCAAGATGTCCATTTCTACAATCCTTTGCTGCTGTGATTTCTTTGATTCAATCTGGTCTCTCACGTTTTGTCTCCCACAATTTATTCATCTCTTTCCTGTGTCCTGCTCCCAGAGATCAACTAAGTGCTGCTCGGCTGATTCACTCACCTGTGTGGAGAACCATCCTACTGCAGTTTGAACTATCCCTGCCATCACTATTAAACATTGAGGCCTCATATGCATTTGTCTGTGGATTTTGTCTTACTCTAGACTTTGTATTTTAGAGCTGAGAAGCACCAACTACAGATACACATGCTTGTTAGACTAAATATAATAATAAATCAATTTTGTTGAGGTGATAACAGATACATATTTTACTATTGTAACACAGTGGGGAGAATTCTGTTGTCCCTGTCAGGAGCCCAGGCTTTTGCCGTAGATGGTTTTCTTGTCTCTGGACCACATGATCTTAAGATTGCATTGTGCTTAAAGCACTTCTCTACAGTGGTGACCAGGGTGTGATCCTTTCGATACACCTATGGGGCCTGGGCACACTGTTGCTCCTAGAGAGGGTAAATACTGAAACGTGTTGTTATACAGTCTCCATCAGAGGATCATGCTTTCTGCATAGATGGTAAAACCTATCATTTCTGGACTACAACATTGTAAGCGTGTACCCCTCCCCCCCCAGACACTTCCTCCTATATATATATATATATATATATTGATTGGAAGGATACATTTTATTTAGATACTTCAAATACTGCCTGAGACACCTTTGCTGTTTCTCTGTACTCAATAAATGGTGAAACACAATGTGATGTTCTTTGTTTGAATGTATATGTATGAAATGTACATCTCAGTCAGTAGTAGAATAATGGATTGTCAAGAATTTGTCACTCAACTTTTAGAAGGTTAGTAGGAAAGTTAGGTTAATCATTTAAACCACAAATCTATTCACATTCACTGAACATTGAGTATTTGAAACTAGTGCTACAGACTATCATTCTCCATATCTTATATTCCAATGCATCCAACATTATGCAAGCCCTCCATGGTATTGGGCAGCTCTGGTGTAGGAGTAAAACTGGTCATCTTATTACAGAGCACATTCTATACAGTGGGGCAAAAAAGTATTTAGTCAGCCACCAATTGTGCAAGTTCTCACACTTAAAAAGTTGTGAGAGGCCTGTAATTTTCATCATAGGTACACTTCAACTATGACAGACAAAATGAGAAAAAAAATCTAGAAAATCACATTGTAGGATTTTTAATGAATTTATTTGCAAATTATGGTGGAAAATAAGTATTTGGTCACCTACAAACAAGCAAGATTTCTGGCTCTCACAGACCTGTAACTTCTTTAAGAAGCTCCTCTGTCCTCCACTCGTTACCTGTATTAATGGCACCTGTTTGAACTTGTTATCAGTATAAAAGACACCTGTCCACAACCTCAAACAGTCACACTCCAAACTCCACTATGGCCAAGACCAAAGAGCTGTCAAAGGACACCAGAAACAAAATTGTAGACCTGCACCAGGCTGGGAAGACTGAATCTGCAATAGGTAAGCAGCTTGGTTTGAAGAAATCAACTGTGGGAGCAATTCTTAGGAAATGGAAGACATACAAGACTACTGATAATCTCCCTCGATCTGGGGCTCCACGCAAAATCTCACCCCATGGGGTCAAAATGATCACAAGAACGGTGAGCAAAAATCCCAGAACCTCACGGGGGTACCTAGTGAATGACCTGCAGAGAGCTGGGACCAAAGTAACAAAGCCTACCATCAGTAACACATTACGCCGCCAGGGACTCAAATCCTGCAGTGCCAGACGTGTCCCCCTGCTTAAGCCAGTACATGTCCAGGCCCGTCTGAGGTTTACTAGAGAGCATTTGGATGATCCAGAAGAAGATTGGGAGAATGTCATATGGTCAGATGAAACCAAAATATAACTTTTTGGTAAAAACTCAACTCGTCGTGTTTGGAGGACAAAGAATGCTGAGTTGCATCCAAAGAACACCATACCTACTGTGAAGCATGGGGGTGGAAACATCATGCTTTGGGGCTGTTTTTCTGCAAAGGGACCAGGATGACTGATCCGTTTAAAGGAAAGAATGAATGGGACCATGTATCGTGAGATTTTGAGTGAAAACCTCCTTCCATCAGCAAGGTCATTGAAGATGAAACGTGGCTGGGTCTTTCAGCATGACAATGATCCCAAACACACCGCCTGGGCAACAAAGGAGTGGCTTCGTAAGAAGCATTTCAAGGTCCTGGAGTGGCCTAGCCAGTCTCCAGATCTCAACCCCATAGAACATCTTTGGAGGGAGTTGAAAGTCTGTGTTGCCTAGCAACAGCCCCAAAACATCACTGCTCTAGAGGATATCTGCATGGAGGAATGGGCCAAAATACCAGCAACAGTGTGTGAAAACCTTGTGAAGACTTACAGAAAACGTTTGACCTATATACCCAACAAAGGGTATATAACAAAGTATTGAGATAAACTTTTGTTATTGACCAAATACTTATTTTCCACCATAATTTGCAAATACATTTGTTAATCCTACAATGTGATTTTCTGGATTTTTTTTCTAATTTTGTCTGTAATAGTTGAAGTGCACCTATGATGAAAATTACAGGCCTCTCTCATCTTTTTAAGTGGGAGAACTTGCACAATTGGTGGCTGACTAAATACTTTTTTGCCCCACTGTTCATTTTTTTCAGCTGTTTTTAGAGATTTTATTGCAAGGTATATGTGTAGGATACACCACGTTGGCTAACATGAATATGCAGCTGCACTATTTAAACCACCATTTATGCATACGGTGCCTATAGAAAGTCTACATCCCCCTTGGGTGTCTTCAAATGTTATTGTTTTACAAAGGATTAAGGTGAATTCCTCTCCCAGTGTCCATGTATAGCAGACTGAAGCAGGTTTTCCTCTAGTGTTTTGCCTTTGCTTGGCTCCATTCCGTTTCATCATTATAAAAAACTCCCCAGTCTTTGCCGATGTCAAGCATACCCATACCATGCAGCCACTGCCATGCTGGAAAATAAGGAGGCAGTTACTCAGTGATGTGTTGTGCTGGATTTGCCCGAAACATTTGCATTTAGGCTAAGAAGTGTATTCCTTTGCTGTGTTTTTTTGCAGTATTACTTTAGTGCCTTGTTGCATACATATGCATGTTTTGGAATATTTGTATTCTGTATATTTGTATTCTTCTTTTCACTCTGTCATTTATTGTGGAGTCACTACAATGTTGTTGATCCATCCTCTGTTTTCTCCCATCACAGCAATTGAACTCTGTAGCTGTTTTAAAATCACTAATGGCCTCATGTTGACAGCGCTAAGCAGGTTTCTTCTTGTCATGCCGTCAGTTCAGTACGACGACTGCGTCTTTGATGTGTCTGGGGGGTTAAATACATCACCCACAGCATAATTATTAACTTGACCATGCTTAAAGATATATTCAATGTCATTTGTTATTGTTACCCATCTACCAATCACAGAGACAGAGGAAGGGGCAGTCATTAAAAAAATCATGTCAACCCATATTATTTCACAAATTTTACTTCTGAACAAATTTAGGCTTGCCTAAACAAAGAGTGTGAATACCTATGCAACAATTATATTATAGTTATTATAAATTTGGTTAATTTGTAAAAATAAAAACCTTTTCACTTTGACATTATGGAATATTTTGTGTAGATAAATTACACAATATACAATTAAATCTATTTCAATCCCACTTTGTAATGCAACAAAATGTGAAGAAAGTTCAAGGGGGTGTAGACTTTCTATAGGGACTGTATATGACACACACACATATTTCATTCAACATCAAATCACACTGTATTTGTCACATGCGCTGAATACTACAGGTGCAGAACTTACAGTGAAATGCTTATTTACAAGCCCTTAACCAACAGGCTTTAAGGGGAAAAAAAGAAGAAAAAGTGTTAAAGAAAAAAATGGAAAATAAAAGTAACAAATAATCAAACAGCAGCAGTAAAATAACAAGCGAGGCTATATACAGAGTCAATGTGCGGGGGCACCGGTTAGTTGAGGTAATTCAGGTAATATGTACATATAGGTAGAGTTAAAGTGACTAGTCATAGATTATAAACAGAGAGGAGCAGCCGCGTAAAAGAGGTGTCTGGGTAGCCCTTTGATTAGCTGTTCAGGAGTCTTATGGCTTGGGGGTAGAAGCTGTTAAGAAGCCTTTTGGACCTCGACATGGCGCTCCGGTACCACTTGTCGTGCGGTAGCCGAGAGAACAGTCTATGACTAGGGTCGCTGGAGTCTTTGACAATTTTTAGAGCCTTCCTGTAACATCGCCTGGTATAGAGGTCCTGGATGGCAGGAAGCTTGGCCCCAGTGATGTATGGGCCGTACGCACTACCCTCTGTAGTGCCTTGCGGTCGGAGGCTGAGCATTTGCCATACCAGGAATTGATGCAACCAGTCAGGATGCTCTCGATGGTGCAGCTCTAGAACCTTTTGAGGATCTGAGGACACATGCCAAATCATTTCAGTCTCCTGAGGGGAATTGGCTTTGTCGTGCCCTCTTCACGACTGTCTTGGTGTGTTTAGACCATGATTGTTAGTTGGTGATGTGGACACCAAGGAACTTGAAGCTCTCAACCTGTTCCACTACAGCCCTGTCGATGAGAATGGGGGCGTGCTCGGTCCTCCTTTTCCTGTAGTCCACAATCATCTCCTTTGTCTTGATCACGTTGAGGGAGAAGTTGTTGTCCTGGCCCATCAGGAAGTCCAGGATCCAGTTGCAGAGGGAGGTGTTTAGTCCAAGGGTCCTTAGCTTAGTGATGAGCTTTGAGGGCACTATGGTGTTGAACACTGAGCTGAAAAACATTCTCACATAGGTGTTCCTTTTGTCCAGGTGGGAAAGGTCAGTGTTGAGTGCAATAGAGATTGCATAATCTGTGGATCTGTTGGGGTGGTACGCAAATTTGAGTGGGTCTAGGGTTTCTGGGATAATGGTGATGATGTGAGCCATGACCAGCCTTTCAAAGCACTTCATGGCTATAGACGTGAGTGCTACGGGTCTGAAGTCCTTTAGGCAAGTTACATTAGTGTTCTTGGGCACAGGGACTATGGTGGTCTGCTTGAAACATGTTGGTGTTACAGACTCAGTCAGGGACAGGTTGAAAATGTCAGTGAAGACACTTGCCAGTTGGTCAACGCATGCTCGGAGTACAAGTCCTGTTAATCCGTCTGGCCCTGCAGCCTTGTGAATGTTGACCTGTTTAAAGGTCTTACTCACATCGGCTACGGAGAGTGTGATCACAGTCGTCCGGAACAGCTGGCGCTCTCATGCATGTTTCAGTGTTACTTGCCTCGAAGCAACGCTTTGCCTGTTTGATGGTTTCGTCGGAGGGCATAGCGGGATTTCTTATAAGCTTCTACCCTTTATCTCAGTGCAGATGTTGCCTGTAATCCATGGCTTGTGGTTGGGGTATGTACTTACTGTCACTGTTGGGATGACATCATCGATGCACTTATTGATGAAGCCAGTGACTGTTGTGGTGTACTCCTCAATGGCATCGGAAGAATCCCGGAACATATTCCAGTCTGTGCTAGAAAAACAGTCCTGTAGCTTAGCATCTGCTTCATCTGACCGCTTTCTTATTAACCGAATCACTGGTGCTTCCTGCTTTAGTTTTTGTTTGTAAGCAGGAATCAGGAGGATATAATTATTGTCAGATTTGCCAAATGGAGGGCGAGGGAGAGCTTTGTACACACCTCTGTGTGTGGAGTAAAGGTGGTCTTTTCCCCTCTGGTTGCACATGTAACATGCTGATAGAAATTAGGTTAAACGGATTTAAGTTTCCCTGCATTAAAGTCCCTGGCTACTAGGAGCGCCACCTCTGGATGAGCATTTTCCAACATGCTTTTATTTGGGTTGATATGCAAATGAAATGATTTAATGTTTCTTTAAGCCTGCAGCTAGTTACTTGAAATGAGACACATGACCATGACAGCACATGATTAAACATTAGAATTCACTGACAGAGAGAGTGCTAAAGAAAGAATAGCTTCCTGGAAATCAGGAGATCTGTTTCCTTTCAGAGAAACTGAACTGTGTAGTTCCAAGGACAACAAAGTTGTAGCCTATTTCTCAGAACTGTAATATGGAGTGAATTTTAATGGGAAGGGTCGGTTTGTTTGAACCAAAAATCTGGCAAGCCTTTTCTTGTCAATAATAAAGGTTGACTAGACCAAGTCAGAATAACTGTGCATTTACACACTGATGTATTCATTTATTGGCATTATTACGGAATCAGAAATCTAAACGTTGAACTTCTGTAGTTGTGCTCTGCTGTAAAGGCCATACTCTTTGTGTCACCTTTCATTTCTCTCCAATTATCTGGAATGAACAATTTAAGACCATTAATAAAATAATAGCAAACATGTGGATTAAAGGTTATTTCTCTTCCTTTTTTCTCTCCTGTTTTTCAGACATTATCACGTCTACCAAGATCCTATTACAGTGATGTCATGAAAACATCCCTCATTTGCTGTGCACTAGCTAGATTTCCATCCAACTGGCGACAGATTTTCATGCGAATATTCAAAAATCCACATTAAGAAAATATTCGCATTTTCCCACCAGTGGTGTGTTTCCACCAAACGTACTTTTTTTTTTTATGTTTTAAAAAAAAATCTAATCAATACATAAAGCACATGAGGGAACACAAGCATACATAGATTACAAACAATAGACAATCAAGCTAGGGGGTACAATATCACATTACAATTACACAAGGACCTTAAGGGACATGCATATACTTACAATTCTAACAGCTTTTTTGTTAGTAGAGCATTTAACCGTCTTAAAATACAGCCAAACCAAACGTACTTGTTGCAGATAAAAATCAGTGCGTGATGACGTAGTGCACACAAAATATAATTTTTCGCTCAAGTTTTCATGCAAAATCTAATGTTCAATGTGTTTCCATCGAATTTTCAAATGTACTGTTAATTTTGTCACAAAACTGTTAAATAACAAATATGTCAAGTCTGATTTTGGCACATGCGCTCTAGCCAACAGCTCGTAGATACAGTGCGGGTAGGCTCTGTGGGTTGGTTAGTCTACAGTACATGATAAGATTATTATGGATAAGAGCGATAATATTTGTATTTGTCAAAAGTCAGTCAAGCATCGATCATAAAGTCATCAGAATAAGACCAACATTAATTGCAAAGGAGCATCAAGCTCGTACTGTACACTTTCACCACCCTGTGAAGTTCATCATAATTTATTTAATCTGTAGCCTAATAAACTGCATAGTTTCCTGAGCCGTAGTGGGAAGAGCACACGCCATGTCATTACGTGACTCCAAGTTTACTTCGATATGATGGTTATTATATCAATTTTTGCGCATAAAGGCGTTCTTGCATAATACATTTTACCGACCTAAAAAGATGCCACCTTGTCAAACAAACAAATTATCTGTCGACATAAAATTGTACAGAAACTTCCTGTTTCCATCACAGCTGTCGTGATTTTTTAAATATACGGTATGACTACACGCATAAAAACTGGATGGAAACGTGGTTTGTGATATACAAAAAAATCAACTCCTCGCTCGACAGGGATCGATCAACTTCTCGTTTTTCGGATTCGGCCCACCACCTAGCATTCTAAACTCCTTATTCCATTACCCTCCCAGTCTACAAAGAATTTATTTAGACAGGCAGCCCAATTTATATATTCTTTCCTTCCACTAATTGGTCTTTTGACCAATCACATCAGATCTTTTTCTGAGCTTTTTCAAAGACCAATTCGTGAAAACAAATATTAGAATTGGGCTGCCTGTCTAAATGCAGCCAGAGACATATTGCCTCTTGTTCTACATGTTCACAAAGCGAGGAGTCAGAAACATTGCAATTAAAACATCAGTTTACTTAGCAGCTTGTGCAAACACCATCCTCCCCTTCTAATTTCCTCTTTGATAAGCTTCAGATGGCTGTGTCATGAGCCTGTTGTCTGTCAGAGCTGTGAAGGAGAGCACAGCTGCATGCTTTTAGGGCCTTGTGTCATAAAGACTTCAGGCGGCTGACAGCAGGGTAGGAGGTGCCGGCTTGTCAGACAGTGTGGTTGGGTCTCTGTGATTTTATGGAGGACACACGAACACTCAGCCATACAGGGGGGCTATTTTGTCAGGGAAAGGTCTGATGTACTCAACAATGAACAACCATTTACAGATACAGTTGAAGTCAGAAGTTTACATACACCTTAGCCAAATACATTTAAACTCAGTTTTTCACAATTCCTGATATTTAATCCTGGTAAAAATTCCCTGTCTTAGGTCAGTTAGGATCACCACTGTATTTTAAGAATATGAAATGTCAGAATAATAGTAGAGAGAATGATTTATTTCAGCTTTTATTTCTTCCATCACTTTCCCAGTGGCTCAGAAGTGAACATACACTCAATTAGTATTTGGTAGCATTGCCTTTACATTGTTTAACTTGAGTAAAACATTTCGGGTAGCCTTCCACAAGCTTCCCACAAAAAGTTTTGACCCATTCCTCCTGACAGAGTTGGTGTAACTGAGTCAGGTTTGTAGGCCTCCTTGCTCGCACAAGCTTTTTCAGTTCTGCCCACAAATCTCCTGTAGGATGAGGTCAGGGCTTTGTGATGGCCACTCCAATACCTTGACTTTGTTGTACTTAAGCCATTTTGCCACAACTTTGGAAGTATGCTTGGAGTCATTGTCCATTTGGAAGTCCTATTTGCGACCAAGATTTAACTTCCTGACTGATGTCTTGAGATGTTTCTTCAATATATACACATAACTTTCCTTCCACTTGCTGCCATCTATTTATTGAAGTGCACCAGTCCCTCCTGCAGCAAGCACCCCCACAACATGATGCTGCCACCCCCGTGCTTCACGGTTGGGATGGTGTTCTTCGGCTTACAAGCCTCCCCCTTTTTCACAAAAACATAACGATGGTCATTATGGCCAAACAGTTCTATTTTTGTTTCATCAGACCAGAGGACATTTCTCCAAAAAGTACGATCTTTGTCCCCATGTGCAGTTGCAAACCGCAGTCTGGCTGGTGGTTCTGGAGCAGTGGCTTCTTCCTTGCTGAGCGGCCTTTCAGGTTATGTCGATATAGGACTCGTTTTTACTGTGGATATAGATACTTTTGTACCTGTTTTCTCCAGCATCTTCACAAGGTCCTTTGCTGTTGCTCTGGGATTGATTTGCACTTTTCGCACCAAAGTATGTTCATCTCTAGGAGACAGAACGCGTTTCCTTCCTGAGCAGTATGATGGCTGCGTGGTCCCATGGTGTTCCTACTTGCGTACTATTGTTTGTACAGATGAACGTGGTACCTTCAGGCGTTTGGAAATTGCTCCCAAGGATGAACCAGACTTGTGGAGGTCTACAATTGTTTTTTTGAGGTCTTGATTTATTTTGATTTTCTCATGATGTCAAGCAAAGAGGCACGGAGTTTGAAGGTAGGCCTTGAAATACATCCACAGGTACACCTCCAATTGACTCAATGTATGTCAATTAGCCTACCAGAAACTTCTAAAGCCATGACATCATTTTCTGGAATTTTCCAAGCTGTTTAAAGCTGTTTAAAGGCACAGTCAACTTAGTGTATGTAAATATTTGTTGGAAAAATGACTTGTGTCAAGTAAAAAGTAGATGTCCTAACTGACTTGCCAAAACTATAGTTTGTTAACAAGAAATTTGTGGAGTGGTTGAAAAACAAGTTTTAATGACTCCAACCTAAGTGTATGTAAACTTCCGACTTCAACTGTACATTTTTCCTCCAGCTAGTATCCATGGATATGAAGTGTGTCACCACTCTTGAATTCAACCAATTCAGTTTTATTGAACAGTGGCATGCCAGTTTTGTCCCAGAATTGGGCTAATATTAATTAATTGCAAAATGTTGCATATGGTTGCATGCAGTACTGAGTAACATTGCACAGTGTTGAAAGATTAAATCAAGCCATGGGTATAATGTAAGTAAGTAGAACATTTTGATTAAGCAGATAAGAAAGTAGCAGCTGCCAGTAACATTGATTTACTTTAGGAGTAATTCTTAAGCAACCCCACACATCCTGATGAGGATCCCTGAGCACCTGCTGTGCTGTTCAGCACAGCGCAGCCTCAGCCTATTATGGGATGTGAAGGGGGCACCATCAAAGCAGTGCAGAGGCTGGCAGATTACTGTGATAAATTTAGATCTATTTCACAGGACGGCTCCCACACCACTCAGGGTTACCCTCAACATCATGTGATTCTCCTTACAGGCCCTTCAGACGGCTACTTTTTAATGGACTATACGTCAAGGTGGTCATATCGGGTTGTATATAAATTGAAGACATAGATTTTCTTTATGGCTCAGTAAAACTAAAGTGAAATCCTCTTCAGGAGTTATAGAGGACCTCTGAATGTTGTAAATGTCATATGATCAGATAATACAGATGGCCTGCCCTCACTGGACATTGAGTAATAAAAAAAAGGTGGGGAAGTACATCAAGATGGATCCAATTTCTGCGCCTCAATGTGGAATTATACAATTAATGAACCTCTTTGGTGGCATAGGGCTTACCAATTAATGTTGGTCTTCCTATTCCTTGGAATTCATTCCACAGGGAAGGAAGGCCAAGATGATTGCCATCTTTTGGTTTGTGAAAACATATCCTCTGACAACTTTGGAGGAATTCTATGCATATGGCACTTTGTAGACTGAACTGGGCAATCTTTATCATCTCAAAAATGGAATACACATTAAAGGGCTCTCCACCTTCCCTGGTGTTTGATGCTGTCAGACACTCTTGGCGTAAGCTTTTTCTTATTTTGAGGTCCAAAGGCCCATCAAAGTGATGTCTAATAACTGGGACTATAGCAGCCCTACCAGGGGATTGGAACCATTGTCATATTAGCCAAATTAGTATTATCTAAATCTGATTATCAGTCCCTCCAGCAATTTTTGGGCAAGTTGTGTATAGTAGCTTAGTGGATTCAGCAGATGATTTGATGCTAGAGCTGAGCTGGGTTTTGCTGAATTGACAGAGATAACTCTCATTAGCCGTGCTCTCACGTTGTAACAGTGATTTAATGGGTCAATGACTGGGTACAACATTAATCCCTCCAATCCCAATGAAAAGGTCAACAGTCACAGGTCTGTCTATGACTCAGCTCATTGCCAGAGACTATGACTGTGCTAATTACTTAGGTGTTGTTTACACGCTGAATGAATCAGATCTTATGAAGGAATTCTTGATAGGAAGGAAGCACTTCAGGATAGTTCCGTTTCAGCTCTCAAAACAACTGGTTTCATCTCATGAGTGTTTGGAGGTTTGTTTTTGTTATTTTATCTCCTCTCTCTGTGTCTATGCTCTCATGGCAGAGTGCATTTTCATTGATATGCTGACATCAAGGCAGATCTGTCAATCTTTAGAACAGGGAACACTTTACTTGGCCTACAAGCAGACCCTGAGGACATGGCAACACACCACTGAGGTAGACTGGTAAGATTGTACTTTGTATTTATAAGAACACCGCATATTGCATTTCTGAAACCTCTCCATGAATCTGCTCACTGGAATATTGACATCCCAATATTGTGTGCCCTTCTGGAGGATTTTAGTTCAATATGACTGAATCCAAACACTTGAAAATAACGTTTTGAAAAAATTTAAAACAAGCTATGAAAAACTGTTTTGACATCTGTAATTAAGAATTCATTGTCACAATGCAATTACATTTGTAACAATTGGTAGTTCTAGCCTACACTGTAGTGGGTGATATGCAGTTATTCAGTCATAGGTCTGATTTGGCGGAAATATCTCCGGGCTAACTCTTAAATAAGTAAGTTCAGAAATTGATCTAATTTATCCAGTGAAAAGTAGAGCGGGATCCTCATTATCCCACAAAAGTTATACAGTACATCTTTTCAGCTGCAGTCATAGCTGGACTACAAAAGTTTTCAGTGATTTGAGAATAGAATAGAATAATAGTCCTTTGGAAAGGAAGTTTACTATCTGACAATTCACCAAGTATAACCATCATATGAGACAAACACTGGCAAATTGACACTGTACAATTACCTATTTTATATTGACCACATCTGATATGGGCTCAGGCTTGGGATTGGGCAAAATATTGGGCTAGAGAGCAGTGCCGGCTGGTGGAAGGGGCTATAATAGGATGGGCTCATTGTAATGGCTGGAATGGACGGTATCAATCACATGGAAATCACATGCTTGACTCCATTCCATTGATTCCGTTCCAGCCATTACAATGAGCCCATCCTCCTATAGCTCCTCCCACCAGCCTCCATTGCTCGGCAGTATGCATGCTGTGTTTTCATAATTTTACTCAGTTTGATGGAATGTTCACTCCATGTACAGTACAAAAATGTGTTGCTGGACCTTTCATACGAGGGTGGAGGCTGCTATTTATATCTTGTGTGCATCTGACATGAGTGTAAAGCTTGATTTTCCTCTGAAGGTCCTTTGGCCACTCAAATGAAGTGGGATGAATCACTCATTCATTCTGCTCTGAATGAAAGTATTGTAAAAAGCAGTAGTTCTAAGTATGTATCTCTATGATATAGAAGGGATAGCATCACATAATACTAGAATGTTTAATTGATAAATTACAGTGTTTTGCAGTCTGGATATAATTGATTAATAGTGAAAGCAACAGAAGGCCTTGATAAATGTGTGTAATTTGATTGGCTCTAACCACTGCCTGTCATAGTCGATAGCACTGATATGGAAATACTAAAGGGACTGAATTGTCAGTGTTACTAATACCAACATATGCATCAGGTGTTTGTTTGACGGACACATGTATAGACAGTATTCTGTCCTTGAGTTGCGTTCCCATGCAAAACTAGACAGATAGCTAACAACTAAGTCTTCAATAAAACTCCCAAGGCGTGACTTTTCTTGAATGAATATATTGCAAACGTTTATGTTGTGAAACTGCAAAATACAGAAAAGAATATACTTTAGTGTTCAATTCACACCGACATACTGTAGCTGTACATTAAACATTTGAAGTTGCATAAATACAAAGCACGCGCTAAGGTACCATGCATCTGGCATGATGCCAAACCATATAGCTAATTGTTAACCATATGGTAATTGCTCCTTTCATTACTCTAATAATGTATAACCATCTATGTAGAATAACAAAGCATATTACACTAGAAACAGTAACAAAACTACAGTATTGTATATTTTACAATTCGTTTGCATGACGCATGAGCAAAGTAATACAGCTAACGACATACATTAAAGGCATTGCAATTTGTGAGTAAATGCAACCAACATTGATATGTAAGAAACTCTATCAATAACAAGATTATCATCATTAGCTAAATGCTTGAATTGAACTTACAAACAAATATTTTTCCAAGGCTGAAGCGTGACAAGAAATAACTACATTGAAAGACCTGCACCGTAGCGTTGTTTGTAGCTGCTTCTATGCGTGCAAAACAAATTCTGAACTTCCCGTTTGCGTTGTCTTTCTAAGTACCAGAAAGCGCCACTAGGGGGCAAATAACACCATTGAACACAATGAAAATCCAATTTAACCATTGTAATAAAATAATCTGTTACCTTCTAACAGGATGGCAGCACAGACAGGCTTTGGTCCAATCTGTTGATCATAGTCCCCAAATGTATTTTAATCTGGACCTGGGTATTGAATATATCTAGATTCAGTACTGATTCAGTACAGCTAGACATATTATTCATATATTGAATACTCCGTTGATTCCATTTATAGCCAAAAAGGTAATTCCAGGCCGGTGAGGATTTGGCATAGTACGGAGACTGTCAGTCACCGTGGGCATTGTGATGTTGTGCATTGGCAGCCGAGGCTCTCCTTGACGAGTGGCTGTGATGGATCTGACAGCTGCCTCAGCCATGGGGACTGATGTCTTCATCTGCTCCCAACCGGGCCGCAGATATATAGTACTACAGTCTACACTGCGATCTCCAATAACATTACTGCCTGCCCATTGCCTTTTCCACAGCCTTTTCCACAACCCAGAGAATAAATGTAGCCGACAAAATGGTCTGTGGCCAAGTGCACCTTACATAGTTGAGTCAGTAAGAAAGTTTAATGCTGGTATACAAAAATCAAGTATTTAGATTTTAATATTAGAGCTGCTTCTGCTACTTTCCTACTGCTTTTACCACATAAATGTTTATTCAGACTAATCTATTGACTTACCATACAATTAATATCAGGCTGACATCACTCCCTTTATGCAGCATGGGGCTATTGAACATGTCTCATAGCTATGGGGAAAAAAAATTCTTCTTCTTTGCAGTGATGACTTTGAAAACCTGTCACAAATATAAAGTATGTCTGTCTCAGGGGCAATATATGGGGCATCAGCGCTCCAGTCTAGATACTGTATATTATTCCTCAATAAATACACACAATGATTACAGTACTATACTGCAAATAGGGTGTTGTCATACAACAGGTTGGGTTGAGATATAGTGCAATGATTGACAGTGTCGACAGCTGTGTAACCAAATGGAAGATTATGCAAGGGCCGTGGATGCAACTGTGGTTGCTCTTAAGTCCCAGTCAGTCTGACCAGAATAAATGATCTAAATGCCCACTCCACATGGCAGATAGACACAGAGAGGCACAGAGCAGGGAAATCGCTGTCCAATTTTCTGTGTATAAACACCACCATCTGTCTGGTCCAAAGAATCTGCTATGTGCATAGTGTAAATCCATGGAAAGGCAAGATAAAGGAGGTAACAGATAGAATGTTGTCATCAAATGACCTGCTTTAAGGAATAGGCTATTGTCAATGGGGCACATAGCAATTTTGTCATTAGATGGCCAAGAGGGTTTCTAGTGGCATCGAAACCTTTTCATGCGAATGTTTCCCCCAATTATCCATCATGATAGTCTTTGTTGGTTGTTGTTTGTTATTGCTGTTTTGGTTTGGTGTTTAATGTCTCTCCCATCATGCGTGACACCACCCACTGTGTTCACTTCCCGTGCCCCCTGGACAAGCTGAGTGGTGTTCCTTTGATTAATATATTATAAATAGGAATAATGAATCTGGATGTGTGAATCAAATCAACCATGTGAATTTTGTGTTTTATTCCTTTTCAGTTCTTCCTCTTCACAGAAAATGGAACAATTGATGCGACTGAGGAGTAAGTTGGCAGCATAAGTTTGACCTTGTAGTGCCATCTAGTGTTCATGCATATTGGCCTACTGATATGTACAGTATGTTCCACAATGTGTGACGTGGTCATATGGCTCTCTCTCGACACCTTTATTGGTGACAGTCAGTTGTAAGAACTGAAGTAAAACTCAGACAATAATGTATAGATTAATGCACAGAAAAATGTCTAATCTGGTATCCAGCCTTCCAGTTAACAGGTAAACTCCATGTAGCTGGAGTTATGTCCATTTTCACCTGCTCTTTTGCCATTGTTTCTCTTTGTCTACTTGTCACATTCTGTGGAGTGGCCATCATGTTTTATGTTTGTGCCACACCTGATTATGATTGATGAATCAGTGACTGTTGATCTGTGCCACCTGTGGTTTGCCGGGCATGGGCACACTCTCCATGAGGGCTCTTGTTGGGACTGTAGGCGGCAAAGCTTTTATTTCAACAACCACCCGCTCTTCATCAGGGAAGTGCCTGGAGGAAGGAAGGCATTATTCAGTGTGTCTTTGTATTGTGCCATGGAATGACTGTTTAAGAGAACAATGAATATGAGTGGGTGGCCAGTGACCACATTACCTTTTGTGTTTATGTGCCACCCTCCTCCCTCAAAGTCATTAGGTATTGGATGTGAAAATGAATGAATTGAGACAGCTAATTGAGACAACAGCTCTCCTAAAAGTTCTGTACAGGTGAAAGTAATAGTTCATTAATTTGTAAGAACAGAGAAGTAGCTACTTGAGTTGTCACACAAATGTCTTTCTAAATCGGGCTTACTTAACCCATTACTTTCATTCTCAATGGCAATTCATGGGAGTTACATGAACAACTGTCCTTGGATCAACATGATATTAAACAGCATATCTGCTGGAGATTAGGTGAATGTGTTATTTAGACATAGGTACACCATGACTGAGACTGTGTGTGTGTGTAGAATAGAGTTTGCTGACCTGTCTGTGACAGGCTGAAAATAAGGAGAACGTGGTCTGTACCCTGTGACCCCTCTGAATATGGGCAGCAAAACACTAGCTTCATACAATTGATCGGAGGTGCTGTTGTTCATACAATAGGGTCACTAAGAATAAAAGCCTGCCAACAGAAGTCACATTACACAGATATCACAGGTCTCAGCTGTACTCTGCTCACCAACGTGAAGATCACAGTGTAAATGCCAGATGTCAAAGGTTCATATCATCATTCTCATAGTACTTTAACTAGTTTGTTGAATTTAGTTAAAAAGTGGTGGTTGACTAGGGGTGGACTGAATTTATGTCATAATACAGGGTCATTTTTAAGCTATGAAAATATACTTGATGGAAAGATAGGTCAGATGAAGTGCGGTCTTCCATACACAAATCCCAGGGGGAGCAGGAACTCTACAAGAATATGAAACATCTTATTATGATTCCGCTTGCAGCCAGTCAGCTTCTAGACCAGTATCTACCTGCCTTGAGGGCAGGCCTAATTGCACAGATTATGTCACAGGGAGTGTGGCCTTTGGTGACACCGGGATGCCTTGTTTCCCCCTAGTGAGAGCAATTAGTCTGTGAGGGCAAGGACAAGACAGGAGTATTAATGACACACTGTTCCGCTGCTGGCTGACTGTTCCTTCTGTTATCGAAGTGTTTAACACGGGGCCCCCTGAGATGTGGCTACAGCTCGAGAGATAACTCAGACCCCTCCCCAAAGATATTCCCCGGTTGAAGATGCAAACAATTTATCTGCTGGAGATTAGGTGAACGTGTTATTTTGAAATAAGTGCATTTGAAGGCTTGAAAGAATGTCCTCCAGTTTATGGGAGGCTTAATGGGAGGCTTAATCTGTTTTGTTATTGGTGGATATTCTGTATGTATGGTTTGGCACTGCCATTCTTACACATTTCTTCATATCATTCCCTACAGATGTAGGATCTTAATTTGATCACTCTTTTAATGCTGAGAATTTTCCTGCACAGCAGGAAATGCAAACTTGTGGTGTATTCAAAGTTTGTAATTTCCACTTTAAAATGTCAGACTTGATTTGCTATAATTAAAAATGTATCAAATGCAATTAATTGTAATCCGCATAATAATTCACATTTCCTGTTGCAGCAGGATTATTTTCCTGCTGTAGCAAACTAGCTAAAATGAAGATCCTACATCTGTACGTATATTGAATAGTCCAATGATGACCCAAGAGGGACCTCTATGAACAAAGCAAAATAAATCCAAAAGTTCAAGGTGTTTGGTCTTTAGTTTAGACACAGGTGCCAAAGGGTATTAACTTACTGCCATCTTGTGGAGCATGTGAAGATCACCATTTTTGTTTTGTTTTGTCGCATTGTAGCAAACGGTGGGGCAGGGAAGCAAACCTGGGTCACTGGCGTGGAAGGCAAACACCCTACACACCACGCCAATAGGGTTAACACACTTGGTGGGAATTGTAATGTGGCTCATACATTATAACATGGATTATAACTACACTGCTTCCTTTCAAACGAGAAGGCACGTCCCTGTGCTTTGACATTTTTTCAAGCCCCTTCACACGTCTGCCCGTGCGTTCCGATGTCCTGATGGCCGCCATCCCACTTCTGACACCAATGCAGTGAATGGCAGGGAAGCGAACCCGGGTCACTGGCATGAAAGGCAAACATTTTACGCATTGCGCAAATAGGTAACCAACTAGGTGGGAATTGTAACGTGGCTCATGTAGTATATTTATAGGATGAAAAGCATGATGTAAGTGGAAGGATTTCGTGTTTTCTTGAAAATTACATGACTTTTTAATGAATTCCTATTCATGTTACTACATTATCATCTGTTATTAGTTCAAACTCAGAGCAATGTTTGCTTGGGGTTGTCTATATTGGTGATGAGATGACAGTAATGCATGACATCTGTGTGTGTGTTATCAGGCAGGCCTGATAAAAACTCTTTGCTACACTCCTGTCAGTGCCCCCCTTATCCAGCATATCAATGTTGTACATGTATCCTCCCACTGCCTCCTTATCACTGGATGGAGAGAAACATACTACACTGAACAAAAATATAAACGCATGTAAAGTGTTGGTGTTATAGGCCGTCATTGTAAATAAGAATGTGTTCTTAACTGACTTTCCTACTTAAATAAAGTTTCAATAAAAATAACAAATGTTTCATGAGCTGAAATTAAAGATCCCATACATTTGACATAAGCACTAAAAGCTGATTTCTCTCAAATTTTGGACACACATTTGTTTACATTCTTGTTAGTGACCATTTCTCCTTTGCCAAGATAATCCATCCACCTGACAGGTGTGGCATATCAAGAAGCTGATTAAACAGCATAATCATTACACAGGTGAACCTTGTGCTGGGGGACAACAAAAGGCCACTAAAATGTGCGGTTTTGTCATACAAGACAATGTCACAGATGTCTCAAGTTTTGAGGGAGTGTGCAATTGGCATGCTGACATTAGGAATGTCCACCTGAGCTGTTGACAGATAATTTAATGTTCATTTCTCTACGATAAGCCGCCTCCAACTTCGTTTTAGAGTATTTGGCAGTACGTCCAAACGGCCTCACAACCGCAGACCACGTGTAATCACGCCAGCCCAGGACCTCCACATCTGGCTTCTTCACCTGCGGGATCGTCTGAGACCAGCCATGCGGACAGCTGATGAAACTGTGGGTTTGCACAGAATTTCTGCACAAACTGTCAGAAACCGTCTCAGGGAAGTTCATCTGCGTGCTATTGTGTGTGTGTTTTCACGTTATTTGTAACTTATTTTGTACATAATGTTTCTCCCACCGTCTCTTATGACCCAAAAGAGCTTCTGGATATCAGGACGCGAAGGATTTACTTCAGACACAGGACAAGGCCCAAATCCCAGTCATTCGCATGAAGAAGAGACAGAGTGGGTAATCCGAGTGGGTAATCCGCCTCTACCATCAGTCCTATTAACCAATGTGTAATCACTGGATGTGCTCCGATCAAAACTATCCTACCAATGGGACATTAAAAACTGTAATATCTTATATTTCACCAAGTCGTGGCTGAACGACAACATGGATAACCGGGAACGGTGCAAGCATCATCCCTCCCCGATTCTATTCATCGGCAAGACAGAACAGCTGCCTCTGGTAAGACTACGGGTGGCGGTCTGTGACTATGACTGGTGGCAGTCTGTGACTATACTACAAAATCCAATACTAAGAGGAAGTCTCAAGGATTTGCTCGCCTGAGGTAGAGTATCTCCATGATAAGCTGTGGACCACACTATTTACCAAGAGAGTTTTTTGTAGCTGTCTATTTACCACCACAAACCGATGCTGGCACTAAGACCGAACTCAACGAGCTGTATAAGGCCATAAGCAAACAAGAAAATTATCATCCAGAGGTGGCGCTCGTAGTGGCTGGGGACTTTAATGCAGGGAAACTTAAATCCGTTTTACCTCATTTCTACCAGCATGTTACATGTGCAACCAGAGGGAAAAAAACTATAAACCACCTTTACTCCACACACAGAGATGCATACAAAGCTCTCCCTCGACCTCCATTTGGCAAATCTGACCATAACACTATCATCCTGACTCCTGCTTACAAGCTAAAACTAAAGCCGGAAGTACAAGTGACTTGCTCAATACAGAAGTGGTCAGATGATGCAGATGCTAAACTACAGGATTGTTATGCTAGCACAGACTGGAATATATTCCAGGATTCTTCTGATGGCATTGAGGAGTACACCACATCAGTCACTGGCTTCATCAATAAGTGCATCAATTACATCTTCCCCAGAGTGATCGTACATACATACCTCAACCAGAAGCCATGGATTACGGGCAACATCCGCACTGAGCTAAAGGGTAGAGCTGCCGCTTTCAAGGAGCGAGACTCTAACCTGGTCGACAGGGCTGTAGTGGAGCAGGTTGAGAGCTTCAAATTCCTTGGTGTCCAGAACACCAACAAACTAACATGGTCCAAGCACACCAAGACAGTTGTGAAGAGGGCACGACAAAACCTTTTCCCCCTCAGGAGACTGAAAATGATTGGCATGGGTCAAACACAAAAGGTTTTACAGATGCACCATCGAGACTATCGTGTCGGGTTGCATCACTGCCTGCTATGGCAACTGCTCGGCCTCCGACTGCAAGGCGTACGGCCCAGTACATCACTGGGGCCAAGCTTCCTGCCATACAGGAAATCCTGCTATGCCCTCCGACGAACCATCAAACAGGCAAAGCGTCAATACAGGACTAAGATTGAATCGTACTACACCGTACCACGGCTTGCAAACTATTACAGACTACAAACGGAAGCACAGCCGTGAGCTGGCCAGTGACACGAGCCTAGCTGCCCAGTGACACGAGCCTACCAGACGAGCTAAATTACTTCTATGCTTGCTTCGAGGCAAGTAACACTGAAGCATGCATGAGAGCACCAGCTGTTCTGGACGACTGTGTGATCACGCTCTCTGAACCGATGTGAGTAAGACATTTAAACAGGTCAACATTTACAAGGCCGCAGGGTCAGACGGATTACCAGGACGTGTACTCTAAGCATGCGCTGACCAACTCGCAAGTGTCTTCACTGACATTTTCAACCTGACTCAACTGAGTCTGTAATACCAACATGTTTCAAGCAGACCACCATAGTCCTTTTGCCCAGAACACCAGGGTAACCTGCCTAAATGATTACTGACCCATAGCACTCACATCTGTAGCCATGAAGTACTTTGAAAGGCTGGTCATGGCTCACATCAAAACCATTATCCCAGAAACCCAAAACCCACTCCAAATTGCATACCGCCCCAACAGATCCACAGATGATGCAATCTCTATTGCACTCCACACTGCCCTTTCCCACCTGGACAAAAGGAACACCTACGTGAGAATGCAATTCATTGACTACAGCTCAGCGTTCAACACCATAGTGCCCTCAAAGCTCATCACTAAGCTAAGGACCATGGGACGAAACACCTCCCTCTGCAACTGGATCCTGGACTTCCTGACGGGCCGCACCCAGGTCGTAAGGGTAAGTAACAACACATCTGCCACGCTGATCCTCAACAGGAGGGCCCCTCAGGGTGTGTGCTCAGTCCCCTCCTGTACTCCCTGTTCACTCATGACTGCATGGCCAAACACGACTCCAACACCATCATTATGTTTGCAGACGACACAACAGTGGTAGGCTTGATCAGCGACAACGATGAGGCAGCCTATAGGGAGGAGTTCAGAGACCTGGCAGTGTGGTGCCAGGATAACAACCTCTCCCTCAACGTAATCAAGACAAAAGAGATGATCGTGGACGACAGGAAGAGGAGGGCCGAGCACTCCCCCATTCTCATCGACAGGGCTGTAGTGGAGCAGGTTGAGAGCTTCAAATTCCTTGGTGTCCAGAACACCAACAAACTAACATGGTCCAAGCACACCAAGACAGTTGTGAAGAGGGCACGACAAAACCTATTCCCCCTCAGGAGACTGAAAATTATTGGCATGGGTCAAACACTCAAAAGGTTTTACAGATGCACCATCGAGACTATCGTGTCGGGTTGCATCACTGCCTGCTATGGCAACTGCTCGGCCTCCGACTGCAAGGCGTACGGCCCAGTACATCACTGGGGCCAAGCTTCCTGCCATCCAGGACCTATATATCAGGCGGTGTCAGAGGAAGGCCCTAAAAATTGTCAAAGACTCCAGCCACCCTAGTCATAGACTGTTCTCTCTGCTACCGCACGGCAAGTGGTACCGGAGTGCCAAGTCCAGGTCCAAGAGGCTTCTAAACAGCTTCTATCCCCCCAAGCCATAAGACTCCTGAACATGTAATCAAAGGGCTACCCAGACTATTTGCATTGCCCCCCCCCCCCTTCTAGCTGCTGCTACTCTCTGTTATGATCTATGTATAGTCACTTTAATAACTCTACCTACATGTACATATTACCTCAATTACCTCGACACTGGTGCCCCCTGTATATAGCACCACTATTATTATTTTACTGCTGCTATTTAATTATTTGTTATTCTTATCTCATACTTTTTTTTTGTATTTCCTTAATACTGCATTGTTGGTTAAGGGCGTGTAAGTAAACGTTTCACTGTAAGGTCTACTACACCTGTTGTATTCGGCGCATGTGACAAATACAATTTGATTTGATGTGTTAATTGACGAGGTCTCGTGATCATCCAAAGGTCACCTGTGATTGGTTACAATTCTACAATTTTGTCTTTCATTGGTTACTTGTCTAAAATGTAATACACGTTCATTGGAAGGTGACACTGGAGTGAAATCATTGGTCCTTTCCTTTCCATATGCCGGTTGAAAAGGGGGAAACTGTGGCTTACTGTGTATTTTCCTACGAAACACAGGCATTTGAATACACGAACCGTCATTCTTTTGTCATTAACGTTGGATAATCAAAGTGTATAGCTAAGGGACTTCGCGTGTTAAACTAGACAGAATGAGCGAAGAAATTAAAGATAACATGACCAACACAAACGGTGCTGATAACGTGGACGTGACTCACACAGCAGCAGAGACAGCAGACAGCGATGTGACATACTACACCTTGGAAGAAGTAAAACCTCATAATAAGCGCACGGACGCATGGCTTATCATCCACGATAAAGTCTATAACATCACCAGTTTCTTGGCAGAGGTAAGCTCAAAATACCACTGTTACAACCTAACGTAACACTCGCTACGACACTACTAAGTAGTTAAAATTTCGGTCTCTTGTCCGTTGTCTGGTTTCAAATTAATTTCGTATCCAAAGCCAACCTAAACGTCTAGCTAGATAACCAACTAACTTGCAAAGTAACAATGCGCCTGTGTGAAGGTATGTGTATTTCTAACTAGCTACCATATCCTAACGTTAGTTATACAACACCCAGTCAACACAGACTGAGGAAACTTGCCATCGATAGTATTTGCTAATTTGGCTAGTGTGTTTTGCCTGTTTAACTAGCTAGGTAATGTGGGTAACTGTTTGCTATCTTTGTCTACCTGCATAGTCCCAATAATATTAACAGATCTGGTGTAATGTTGCGCCTGGAGATACGTTCCATAATGCGACGTTAGCTAGTTAACGCGCAAATAGTTTGCTTGGTTTGAACTAGCTACTAGTTATCTTAATTTGTTAAATATAACTGTGCAACATTTTGTCACGACCATTCCTAATTGTTCGTTAGTTCATCCTTGCCTGGTCCTTTTACTGTACCTATAACTACCAGCGGGACTTTAGTCCACTCGGCAAATGTTACCAAATCAAATCCAATTTATTTATATAGCCCTTCGTACATCAGCTGGTATCTCAAAGTGCTGTACAGAAACCCAGCCTAAAACCCCAAACAGCAAGCAATGCAGGTGTAGAAGCACGGTGGCTAGGAAAAACTCCCTAGAAAGGCCAAAACCTAGGAAGAATCCTAGAGAGCAACCAGGCTATGTTGGGTGGCCAGTCCTCTTCTGGCTGTGCCGGGTGGAGATTATAATAGAACATGGCCAAGATGTTCATAAATGACCAGCATGGTATAATAATAAGGCAGAACAGTTGAAACTGGAGCAGCAGCACGGCTAGGTGGACTGGGGACAGCAAGGAGTCATGTCAGGTAGTCCTGGGGCATGGTCCTAGGGCTCAGGTCCTCCGAGAGAGGAGAGAATTGGAGAACGCACACTTAGATTCACACAGGACACCGAATAGGACAGGAAGTACTCCAGATATAACAAACTGACCCTAGCCCCCCGACACAAACTACTGCAGCATAAATACTGGAGGGACGGCATGAGAGAGCCCCAGTAACCCAGTGACTCAGCCCCTGTAATAGGGTTAGAGGCAGAGAATCCCAGTGGAAAGAGGGGAACCGGCCAGGCAGAGACAGCAAGGGCGGTTTGTTGCTCCAGAGCCTTTCCGTTCACCTTCCCACTCCTGGGCCAGACTACACAATCATATGACCCACTGAAGAGCTGAGTCTTCAGTAAAGACTTAAAGGTTGAGACCGAGTTTGCTTCTCTGACATGGGTAGGCAGACCGTTCCATAAAAATGGAGCTCTATAGGAGAAAGCCCTGCCTCCAGCTGTTTGCTTAGAAATTCTAGGGACAATTAGGAGGCCTGCGTCTTGTGACCGTAGCGTACGTGTAGGTATGTACGGCAGGACCAAATCAGAGATGGGTAGGAGCAAGCCCATGTAATGCTTTGTAGGTTAGCAGTAAAACCTTGAAATCAGCCCTTGCCTTGACAGGAAGCCAGTGTAGAGAGGCTAGCACTGGAGTAATATGATCAAATTGTTTGGTTCTAGTCAGGATTCTAGCAGCCGTATTTAGCACCAACTGAAGTTTATTTTGTGCTTTATCCGGGTAGCCGGAAAGTAGAGCATTGCAGTAGTCTAACCTAGAAGTGACAAAAGCATGGATTAATTTTTCTGCATTTTTGGACAAAGTTTGATTTTTGCAATGTTACGTAGATGGAAAAAAGCTGTCCTTGAAATGGTCTTGATATGTTCTTCAAAAGAGAGATCAGGGTCCAGAGTAACGCCGAGGTCCTTCATAGTTATATTTGAGACGACTGTACAACCATTAAGATTAATTGTCAGATTCAACAGAAGATCTCTTTGTTTCTTGGGACCTAGAACAAGCATCTCTGTTTTGTCAGAGTTTAAAAGTAGAAAGTTTGCAGCCATCCACTTCCTTATGTCTGAGACACATGCTTCTAGCAAGGGCAATTTTGGGGCTTCACCATGTTTCATTGAAATGTACAGCTGTGTGTCATCCGCATAGCAGTGAAAGTTAACATTATGTTTTCGAATAACATCCCCAAGAGGTAAAAAAAGTGTCTAGGGCGGTTACAAGAGGTCAGTTTCATGACTCGCATGTAATGTTAAAGGTATAATGGGAAAAGAAGTCCAAATACAATGCAAATGGCACAGCATCATGGTGTACCAGTCTGTTTAGTTATCATTCCACTCCATGTCGTGCTTTACAATTTGACAATGGCATAGTATAAGGAGTGGAATGTTAGCAAAACTGGTTCTGGATTTCAGGATGACATCTTTCATGTGTTCCATTATCACAGCTGTATTTGTGGAGAAAAGCCACATTAAGATTTGTTTACCTTCAAAGAGTAAGCCTGCCAACAAAAAACTAAACTGAGCTTTAACCATTATGATGACTCAATCTATCCCGATATGTAATTTGAGGATATCAGAGAATAAGAGTTCAGAGCTTTATTCAACACTTACCATATTGATATTTACGACAATATAAGCCATCCATGTCATGTAGGATGTCATATGCTACAATTGTCTAGTCTGTGATTACATTCCAACTGTTGGTAGTGACGGATCATGATTCATGTAAGTTTACTTGTTTCCAGCATCCAGGAGGTGAGGATGTTTTGATGGCACAGGCCGGTACAGATGCCACAGTGAGCTTTGAGGATGTTGGTCACTCTAAAGATGCCAGAGCGATGCTCATCAAGTACTACATTGGGGAGCTCAAGATGGTACAGAGATTGCTTTCGCTCAGCTGTTGAACTTTCCATTGCAAAATCGTTTGTTCAAAAGTGTCTTTGAAACAGCTTTCAACTAATGATGGAACAAAAATCTGTGGCATGATTTATTCGGATTGTAAGTGTGTAAATGATTATTTCACCTTGTCTTTTAGGATGACCGGAAGGATGGCGCAAAGGTAAAGTATTCAAGTAAATGTTCTGTAAAAATGTTTTATAATAATTGAACACCTATTTTGCTAATGTTAACTCTTGAACTTTGTTTTAACAACAAATTCTCCCACAGGAAAAATTCATTACAACTTCAGGAGACGGCTCCAGGTCAGTCATAAGTGATGAGAATTTGATTATTCCATTTGCATTGACTAAGTATTCTCTCCTAATCATTCTTCACTGAGCTGTGTTTGTTCCCTGGCTGAATGTTGAAGTGCTCTCTGTCTTTCTCTAGCTCGTGGACAACATGGTTGATACCTGCCATAGTTGCAGTTGTTGTGGGTTTCATGTATCGATACTACATGCAGGAGCGCAAGTCTCCCTGAGCCCTGACGCTGTCTCTTCTCATTCTTTCTGTCTGGAGGCCTTGACATGTTTGACCAACCCCCCCCCCCCCCCATTGAACACAACTCTTCAGAGGTGCGGACAAGGACAAAACAATCCCCTTGCCCCTCTGCTTTCTTTTCTACACCTCATCCAACAGGCTTTGGGCGAGATGAATCTGGAAACTTTCTACCCTCAGTGTCTTTACATTGGTTTCTTATCTATTCATATTGACTCACTCTGCCTTTTGTAGTAATTATTGTGATGTCTTAAGTTATTCATATGCATATGATCTAAACTGATGTATATCTGCTTTAGTGGGACTCTTACAGTAAGCTCCAAAGGTATTGGGACAGTTATTATATTTTTTGGGGCTCTGTACTCCAGCACTTTAGATTTTAAATGATACAATGACTATACTGTTAAAGTGCAGACTGTCAGGGTATTTGCATCCATATCAGGTGAACCGTTAATAATTTACAGCACTTTTTGTTCATAGTCCTGGTGTGTCACGTCACTGTCACAATACTTTTGGAGCTTTCTGTATTACACTCAATTTGTTCAGACCTGTTTTGTGGCTAACCCCACATCTGTTTGACTGTAGGTCTAGGAAGTAATATATTTGTGTAGTAGGGCATAGCAACACAGGTTATGGGGTCATATCTATAAGAAATAATGCTGTTTTCTTATGGAGATATCTGAATAGCGTTGAGTTGCATACTCCTTGTTAGTCTTAATTCTCCTCAGACTGCTCTCCAGTATTTAATTTCTGACTGAATAACATAGGAAAATCTAGCAACAAAGCATTCTAATGTATGTTTGCTTGAGAGTACATTGTCATGCAACTTGTCATGATTTGATCCAATGACTTGATTGCACAACATGTCTTTAAAAGTACTTCATTTATGTTCAGCTATTCGTTGCATTGCCTGATTTCGAGTAGGCCTCGTTCTCTCAATCAACATTTTGTATTAAGAAGGCTGCACGCAATGTACAGTATTCTCTTTTGATGTATTGATGATTTAAAGTGAAATGGGGATAAGTACAACTCCCCTTTTCTAGTCTTACACTAAGCATTTATTTGGTGATACTATGCTTTAAAAAACATGAAGTATGAGAATTGGTGTGTATTATAACCTTGACTAATTCAATTGCATAACACTGTGCAGGATATGTCTGTCTCTTCCTATGCACATCCTTTAGCACTTAACTGCTGCCCTGTGAGTGAATTCTAATGGTTGGAAGAAAATTGTTGAACTCTTGAAGGCATAAAACACTTTTGCATTCGTATTGTGTCAGCTGTTCATTTATTGTAGTGTTGGTCACCGTGCCATTTTTAAGTACATTTGGATCTGTGGATAAATGGCAGTACTTGAAAGCGTATGTGGATATTCAATTGCACTACCAATTGGTATGTCAACAACATATTTAACATTTCAGTTGTCATATAAATGTTGCTATCCACTACTTGAGAAGCACCTGAAAACAATCTGCCCAAGACTCTATAATACTGATGTGTACATATGATAACCAACATATTCCATTTGGACACTCAAATTTATTATACTTCAAAGACCAGTCCCATTTGAAATGATCATTCCCGTCGAGTCTGACATTGCCCTTGTCATGGAAAGTAAAAGGCTGAATCGTGCTATCATTTTAATACAATTGTGAGTGATAAGTTTAGATTTTATAAGCTTTGCTTTTATATGCTATTCATTATTTTCTATTTTTGAGGTGTACTCACAAATACGAAGGAAATATTTGTTTACTACGGCTCAGTTCATTCAGATATCCACTATGTAACCTCTTACTGACATTTCCTATACATCTTAAGGAATCTCAAATTAATATTTTGAAAGTTTTATGATAAAATTTCATTTAATAGCTATGGTTGGAAAGTTAACATTCTGCAGTTGAATCATCTCTTCAGTATACAGCATTCATGTAGTTCCTGCCTATATAATCTTGTCCTGCACAGAAGTAGATTGTCAAGAATCTGGGTATGACATTAGACAGAAGTGCGATGGTGTAAGAATGGCACTAAGATCAGAGATTTGTCTACTGAGTATACCTTTGAGGTGTACATTTCCAGATTACAAACCAAGTAGGGCTAACCATATAGTGGGCCTACATGTGGTGACAGGTGTGGTAGTCTTCCAACGTTTGCTCTGAGAATCCTACCAAAGATGATTTTGGAACTGTAGGAGTGAGATTTTTGGAAAGAGTGGATTCCTGTTTTTTGGGTGACCCATATGTTGTGTCAAACTGGGAATGGTTACATCTGAAAGTTGTTTCAATTTTTTGTGTATCTGCCGCCCAGAGGAAGCGGGTGCTTCGAGTCATGCAGTTTGGCCTCAACCTGTGGTGTGCTTTGCTCTCCGGAGCAAGGTGCAACTAAAAGGGGTGATCAATGGGGTAGCATTGAGTGTAGAGGTCGATCAAATTGAAGGGAATATGTTTGATTTCCACTTGAGACGTAGACCCAGTGGCAATGGCTAGTCTGAGAATACCCTGTCTGTCTTGTTTGACACAGAGCTTCTACCTGATCAGGTTAGATTATATTTGCATTCTGTGAGGGTTCCGAACCCGCTTCTGTGCTTTAGGTACCAAGGATTCAGACATGTTGCAGCAGTGTGTAGAAGAGAGGTCCCAAGATGTGAGAAATGTTCAGGAGGGCATAGTCAGAGGGAGTGTACAGCTGGGATAGAGAAAGCACTGTGTGTCAGCTGTGGGGGTGCCCATTCAGCTGGAGAGCCCAAAGTGCCCTGTGAGAGACAGGTTGAGATTGCCCGAGTTTGAGTGGGGCAGAACATTTCATATGCTGAGGCAGTGAAGAGAATAGAGGATAGCCGAAGGGTGAGTGAGTTGATTGGGAGGTACCCAGTGAGTTAGCCCGAAGAGAGAGAGCCAGAGAAGAGCTTTTTAGTATGGTTGGATTTCTTGCGTTTATAGCCATGGTGATCAACTGCACTGCACTGATGGAGCGGAAATGATAAGTGAGAGATTTTAGTGCCGAAGAGCTACAGGACGTTTTGAGAGAAGGGGTTCCATCCTCCCAGTCCAACGGCCTGGTGTTGGATCATTTAGGACCAAAGTAGTGGGATGGGGTGGTGGATTTTTGGGGATAGTGTATAAGTGCAGGGTTAGATGGTGTTGCAATTGAAGTTTTTCCCCATTATGTTTTTCCCTTTTTTTGTGACAAAAAGGTGCAAATTGTACTCCAACCTGCGAATTGCAGCAATATGAAACTAGTCTGCCAGAAAACCACAGGAAGAAAGTAGATTGTCCATTGTTAATCATTTTAATAAAGTTTTTTTTAGGAATATCCCGTGGAATTGTGGGATAGCAATGGCGACTTCTGTCTTTGTAAACATAAAACGCATTATTTACAAAAGATAATAGCTATTTCATAATGGTTTGAATCATCTCAAGTGGGTGGCACAGTTTCGTACTTACATGAATGGTATTTTCCCAGTAACTCGGGTTAATGTAATTGAAGTTCGTTTTTTGAGTTACAATAAATACATGTGGCAGGTTTAGCTAACGTTAGCTCGCTTAAAACATACTAGCTAGCGTGTCAGGATCTTGATAGACTCACCACCTATTGTTAAGGTAAGCAAGCCGGTGTTTATGAATGGGATTTGACAACTGTAATATCAGGTGTATAGTTGTAGCTATTAGTTAATTTCCTTTTTGTAACGTAATAGTTAGCTCGCTAATTAATTCATTGGCTGAGCGATATCCAGTTAGCTATCTGGGTACTATAGCTACTTAAACAATATAATGTTAATGTGTTTAGTATTACTTAAAGTTGAACTTAAGGTCACCTATGCATTTTAACTCTCAATGGTTGAGGCTTAGATTGGGGGTAGGGTAAAATGAGAAGTCCACATGCATCTCAGTGAAGTCACGTCTGTCATTTGTTCATTGGCGTTAGATGTAGTAGTAACAAATATACTATAAGTAGCTAGTGTAGCTACAGTAGTGACTAAATAGCTGCGTACCTAGCTAGCTACTGTAGCAATCTAAAATACATCCCGTGAATTATTCGGGCGCAATTGTATACTTTGGATCGATTCGTTTAATGTAATTTCCATATGTAACGTTACAGAATTAATAGTTGGCTAATCTCCCCAAAAATTTGGTATCCAATCCAGACAGTTGTTTGAGACCATGGAGGATGATGCGTCGCTGCACCGACTGGAGGGCAGTGACCCCACTGCGCAGGTCTGCGGGTTGATCGTGAAGAAGAAGAGTGCAGCAGTAGAGCCTCATGTCTTTCGTGCACCCACTCCACGCACCTCTCTCCTGGGCCTGGATCTGCTGGCAGCTCAAAAGAGAAAGGAGCGAGAGGGCAAGGAGCAGGCTGAGGCTGACAGCGATGACAGGAATAACAAGAAATCCAAGGTGTCCTCCTACAAGGACTGGGAGGAAGGGAAAAGTGATTCTGGGTCTGATGAAGAAGACAAAGATGAGGAGGACCAAGGTGGTAGAAAAGAGAGGTATGATGTTTTGAAGTGATTTGGTTTGAGTTAGTGTAGCCTCTTTTCGTAGTGGCATAGAATACATACTCTCTCCCTATCAAGAGATCACATCTAAACTGATGTCATGCATGCAGTGTTGTCTTACTGACACTTTATTCTATGTTTCATAAAGCAGCAGGAAATACCGTGTGACTGGCTCAGAGACACCCTCTAACCCTGGAGGGGTCAGCGAAGAGTTCCGTCGCAAACACCAGCAGAGGGAGAAAGACCGGCGTGAGCATGGAATGTATGCCTCCTCCAAAGAGGACAAGAACAGAGAGAGGGAGAAGGACAGAGAGAGGATCAGAGATACGGACAGAGATCGAAGGGGTGAAAGAGGTGAGCAAAAAATGTATACATCTGCATGCACAATGTTAATATTCAGGCAATAGCAATCTTTTCTATCTGTTGTGTATTTGTAACTGAAGTAATGACTAACTGTTTTTATGGCAGATGAGCGGGAGCGCAGTAACAGCCGCGGCAGCAGCCGGTCGGAGCGTGGAGACCGCAGTGAGAGGAGTGAGCGCTCACAGAGAGAAGGCTGGTCCTCCGAACGCATCAGCCGGGGTAGCAAGAGAGAGGAGCCTCCAACGCCCCAGACACGCCCCAAAGGTCAGTAACCCTGCCTCACCCCCGGATAGGCAGTTCTTTAAGGTCCTTAGGTCATGCTTAAAATACACTAAGCACTCTCTCTCCCTCCATTCCTCATACCCTTTGAATCAGATGGCACTCCCTCGCGCACCAGCTGGGATGAGGATGACAGTGGCTATGCCAGCTCACGCCGTTCCCACTGGGAATCTCCCTCTCCTGCCCCTTCACACAAGGATTCTGACAAGTCTGATCGGTCGGAGCGCAGCCCCCGCTCTGGACGGGAGAGCGAGAGGAAGGACAAGTAAGCAACTGCAGCTCAACACTCGTATGTTAATTTAACTGGGTTTTATACTACTATTAAAAGACACATTTTCTGTGGCTATTAGACATTTGTTATTTTCAGCTTTTAAATGAACTTTTCTTGTTTCTGTTCCCAGGTCAGTCAGAGGCCGGTATCCTGATGACACGCCGCTTCCCACCCCATCATACAAGTACAACGAATGGGCCAATGACAGGAAGCACTTGGGCTCCACTCCTCGTCTGTCCCGTGGGAAAGGTAAGCCCCTCCTTCCCCTCTCAGTCTTCCCCCAGTCACGTTTGAGCTCTTATTAATGCTCTGATAAGGCTTGCTGATGTTTGTGGATTGTGTCTCTGTGCCCCAGGTAAGAATGAAGGAGAGGATGGCATCGCCTTTGATAATGATGATGAGAAGCAGCAGTGGGAAGAGGACCAGAAGGTGTGTGGACATGTGGAGTTTTAGCAATAACACAAATGAATAGCTTTCCCAACATTCATAAATGCACATTTCTTTGTATTGACTATTGCCCTGTGGTGTTGCAGCAAGCGGACAGAGACTGGTACATGATGGACGAAGGCTATGATGAGTTCCACAACCCACTGACCTCCACCTCTGAGGATTATGTGAAGAAGAGAGAGCAGATCCTGCAGAAGCAGACACAGAAACGCATCTCTGCCCAGAGACGACAGATCAATGAGGTATGGCACTGTGTTGCTACTCTATGACCACCTCCAGCCCTGGGTGTATGTAGCCTGTTTAGTTATCGTTTTGATCGTTATTACCATCAGTGGATTAGAATTTTGTGTGTGTGTTTAATGATGCATGTTGTGTTCCTCCTGCCAGGATAATGAGCGCTGGGAGACTAACCGTATGCTGACCAGTGGAGTGGTCCAGAGGCTGGAGGTGGATGATGACTTTGAGGAGGACAACGCTGCCAAGGTCCACCTGCTGGTTCACAACCTGGTCCCTCCCTTCCTGGACGGGAGGATAGTCTTCACCAAGCAGGTAATGCATCATTATAGCATGTTATGGGCCAATGAAATGACTAACACTCCCCTACCTATTCATTTGGACAGAGAAGCTAAAACTTTTAATTTGGCTCTGTACTCCAGTATTTTGGATTTGAGATCAAATGTTTTGTGAGGCGACACTAGGGCTCCGACGATACCAGTGTCGCAATATTTTTTTCCATGGCAAAAACGAAAACACAACGACTCTCTTAGGTCCTTTAAAAAACTGCTGTATGTAAAATATCATGTTCTATAGCTTGGAAAATAAATAAATATGACTCTGGGTGACCGTAATGATGATTGTTTCTAACATTAGGGCAGTTTTCCTAAAGAAGTTAAATTTGCTTCGTGTTTTTTTTCCTTTACCAATAACGGGAGGGTAGCATTGTTTGGGGGGTATGAATGATATTTATGCCTCTAACTTTCTCACTCCTCTTTCTTCACGATTCATTCATGATTATCTGTAATCATGCTAGCATCCACATTAAAGTAGAAGTGTTCAGAAACATATTCTCATTTACAATGAGTGACTCCAAAATGACACAATTTACCATTGGGCACAACATAATCCGAAACGCAACCAAAACAAACTGCAAATGCATCCAACACGTTTGTAGGGTCAAAGCTTAATGTAGTCATTGCTTGCTAGGAATATGGGACCAAATACTAAACTTTCACAGAATTGAATACACTATAAGTGAATTTGTCCACAGGGCCTTTAGAAAGTATTCACACCCCTTTTCTTTTTCCACATTTTGTTTGTTGCAGCTTGGATTAAAAATGTATTCAATTGAGATTTTGGGTCACTGCTACACACTACCGCATAATGTAAAAGTGGAATTATGTTTTTAGAAATGTTTGCAAATTAATTAAAAATGAAAATCTGAAATGTCTTGGGTCAAAAAGTATTTAACTCCTTTGTTATGGCAAGCATAAATAAGTTCAGGAGTAAACATGTGCTTAACAAGTTACATGGACTCACTCTGTGTGCAATAGTGTTCTACGGGATCTTTTTATGAATACCTCTGTACCTCACACATACAATTATCTGGGTAAGGTCCCTCAGTCGAGCAGTGAATTTTAAACAAAGATTCAACCACAAAGACCAGGGAGGTTTTCCAATGCCTCGTAAAGTAGGGCACCTATTGGTTGATTGGTAAGAAAAAACAAAAGCAGACATTGAATATTCCTTTGAGCATACTGAAGTTATTAATTACACTTTGGATGGCATATCAATACACCCAGTCACTACACAAAGATACAGGTGTCCTTTCTAACTCAGTTGCCGGAGAGGAAGGAAACCACCCAGGGATTTCACCATGAGGCCAATGGTAACTTTAAAACAGTTACAGAGTTTAATGGCTGTGATAGGAGAAAATTGAGGATGGATCATTAACATGGTCAGTTGGGGTAGTATTGTGGAGTAACTACAGGGTGAAAAGCAGGAAGCCGGTACACAATAAAGTATTCCAAAACATGCATCCTGTTTGCAATAAGGCACTAAAGTAAAACAGAAAATGTGGCAAAGAAATGTTTGGGGCAAATTCAACACAACACATCATGGAGTACCAATCATCATATTTTCAAGCATGGTTGGTGGTGGCTGCATCGTGTTATGGGTCATTGGTGAGGAATAGGGAGTTTTTTTTTAGCTAAGCGCAGACAAAATCCTAGAGCAAAACCTGGTTGTCTGCTTTCCAACAGACACACAGGGAGGCAAATTTGCCTTGCAACAGGACAATAACCTATAACAAGGCCAAATATACAGTGCATTCGGAAAGTATTCAGACCCCTTAACTTTACCTAATTTTGTTATGTTACCGCCTTATTCTAAAATTGATTCAATCGTTTTTTCCCCCCCTCATCAATCTACACAATACCCCATAATGACAAAGCAAGAAATGTTTGCAAATTTATTCACTTTTTTTCATGCGTATTCCTGCCCATTTACTCAGTACTTTGTGGTGTACCTTTAGCAGCGATTTACAGCCTCAAGTCTTCTTGGGTATGACGCTACAAGCTTGGCACACCTGTATTTGGGGAGTTTCTCCCATTCTTCTCTGCGGATCCTCTCAAGCTCTGTAAGGTTGGATGAGGAGCGTCGCTGCACAGCTTTTTCAGGTCTCTCCAGAGATGTTTGATTGGGTTCAACTCCGGGCTCTGGCTGGGCTACTAAAGGACATTCGGAAACTTGTCCCGAAGCCACTCCTGTGTTGTCTTGGCTGTGTGCTTAGGGTCCTTGTCCTGTTGGAAGGTGAACCTTCACCCCAGTCTGAGGTCCTGAGCACTCTGGAGCAGGTTTTTATCAAGGATCTCTCTGTACTTTGCTCCGTTAATCTTTCCCTCGATCCTGACTAGTTTCCCAGTCCCTGCCGCTGAAAAACATCTCCACAGCATGAAGATGCTGCCACCACCATGCTTCACCGTAGGGATGGTGCCAGGTTTCCTCCAGACGTGACACCTGGCAGTCAGGCCAAAGAGTTCAATCTTGGTTTCATAAGACCAGAGAATCTTGTTTCTCAGGGTCTGAGAGTCCTTTACGTGCCTTTTGGCAAACTCCAAGTGGGCTGTCATGTTCCTTATACTGAGGAGTGGCTTCCTTCTGGCCATTCTACAATAAAGGCCTGATTGGTGGAGTGATTCAGAGATTGTTGTCCTTCTGGAAGGTTATCCCATCTCCACAGAGGAACTCTGGAGCTCTGTCAGTGTGACCATCGGTTCTTGGTCACCTCCCTGACCAAGGCCCTTCTCCCCTGGTAGCTCAGTTTGGCCAGGTAGCCAGCTCTAGAAAGAGTGGTGGTTCCAAACTTCTTCCATTTAAGAATGATGGAGGCCACGGTGTTCTTGACCTTCAATGCTGCAGACATTTTTTGGTACCCTTCTCTAAATCTTTTTGCTCTGGCGTGCACTATCAACTGTGAGACAGTGCACGCCACAGGTGTGTGTGCCTTTCCAAATCATGTCCAATCAATTTGATTTTTACAACCGGTGGACTCCAAGGTGTAGAAACATCTCAAGGATGATCAATGGAAACAGGATGCACCTGAGCTAAATTTCGAGGTTCTTAGGAAAGCGTCTGAAATACTTATGTAAATAAGGTGACATTCTGTTCTGTCGCCTCATAAATCATTTGTTCTCAAATCCAAAATGTTAGAGTATAGAGACAAATATTTTTTTCTTTCTTCACTGTCCAAATATGTAGGGGAGTGTATATATTTTTAAGGTCTGAGCCATTGGGGGAGAGCTGTTGCAGGCTTGTTGAGGGATTGTAAGAGTCTGCTGATTAAGTTTTTGGAACTGGCTGAGTAATAACTAGTAGACTTACTATCAGAATTGCTGTGTACTGAATAGGATACTGTTGCTGATGTCTCTCTGTGCTGTAGCCGGAGCCTGTCATCCCTGTGAAAGACGCCACCTCTGACATGGCCATCATCTCCCGCAAGGGCAGCCAGCTGGTCCGCAAGCACCGCGAGCAGAAGGAACGCAAGAAGGTAGGCAATGTTTAAAACATCTATACAGTACTTGATGGTATGGTTACTGGCTGAATATCTGACTGTCATTTTGATTGTTTCTTCAGGCTCAACAGAAACACTGGGAGCTGGCAGGTACCAAGCTGGGTGACATTATGGGCATCAAGAAGACAGAGGACGGGGATAGCTCTGGGGGCAAGCCAGTGGGCGAGGATGGCAAGGTGGACTACAGGTAACAAGCCCTTTACTAAAGGCTTATTTTGTGTCCATTTTGAATGTTTATTAAACATCCGTTGTGACAAGAACGACCTCATTATTTCCCTCTGTCTCTTCTCCTTCTTCCCTCCAGAACGGATCAGAAGTTTGCAGACCACATGAAAGATAAGAGTGAGGCCAGCAGTGAGTTTGCTAAGAAGAAGACCCTGTTGGAGCAGAGGCAGTATCTGCCCATCTTCGCTGTGAGGCAGCAGCTGCTCAACATCATCAGGTAGCTACTCTACTGGACCCGGCCTGGCTGTCCTGGGACATCACCCCCAGCCTTACCCCAGATGCAGGCTTTCATTCAGGGTGTAGGATAAGACATGTATGGCAATGAAGGGGGGAGTTGGGGGCTGTGAAGTCAGAATGTTCATATGTGATTTACCTTTGTTTAGAGAATGATCACATTAATGGTAACTTAGGTAATGTTAAACAGCGTTTGTAAATCATTGACAAATACACTTCCGGATCTGTTTTCTTAAGCTGTTATTCATGTTTCCACAGTTTCGTAAGGTTGAACGTCCCATCAGGATTCTAATGTTATTGGTTGTGATGTGATTCTGTCCAGGGACAACAGCATTGTGATCGTGGTGGGGGAGACGGGCAGTGGGAAGACCACCCAGCTGACCCAGTACCTTCACGAGGACGGCTACACCAGTTATGGCATGGTGGGCTGCACCCAACCCCGCAGAGTGGCAGCCATGAGCGTGGCCAAGAGAGTCAGCGAGGAGCTGGGCAGCAACCTGGGAGAGGAGGTGAGCATTCAGCTGGCTTATGGAGGAGCCACTAGACAAACATTAACTAGATATTAGAAACAGTGATCTACGGATCAGTCAAAGCAGTAGATAACTAGTCTTATCAGTTAACCCAGTGTAACAGACCTGGCAAGAGTTTATGAACTGCAATGAAGAGGGAGGGACGGAACTACCCCAGAACAGAAGTGTTTTTTTCCCCCACCAAATATCAATGTTCACTGTTTTTATAGAGGTCAATTTTTGGTGAGTCATGGTGCTGTCTTGGTTTTCTCCTTATAGAGTTGACGCTTGTATTCATATATTGTGCAACACTGCCATCTAGTGGTGATTCAGAGATTGTACACCGCTTCCATTCTACAACTTGTCATGGAACTCTCCTCGCCAGCTCGTTTCTTTGGTTGATCCGTAGCACTGTCCTTTGAATGCCGTAATTCATACGTGGAATGTAAATATATGTAGTTCACTACTAAACCATTTATTTTTTTGCTTTGCAGGTGGGTTATGCGATCCGTTTTGAGGACTGTACGTCGGAGAAGACTGTGATAAAGTACATGACAGACGGCATCCTGCTGAGAGAGTCTCTCAGGGAGTCCGATCTGGACCACTACAGTGCTGTCATCATGGACGAGGCCCACGAACGCTCCCTCAACACAGACGTGCTGTTCGGCCTGCTACGAGAGGTCAGAGACACCTTTTTTTTTTTTTTTAAGTATTTTGTATGTTTATTGGCATAGAGCAATATAGAGCTGAAAGGTTGGAGAGAGAGTGCTGAAAGAGCAGTGGGCTGGATTCAAACTCATACTGGCAGTGATATGTGTTCCAGGGACAGTGGCTTAGACTGCTAGACCAGAGAGACACTTTTACAGCTCACTGTTACAGGATGTTATTCAATTGTGATTCTTTTGCATGCATATGTTTTATTCAGAGGCTTTGGTTGTCTTGTAAGCAGTAGTAGAACTCTCTGTCTCTGTCCTTTTCTTCCAGGTTGTATCGAGGCGTTCTGACCTCAAGCTGATAGTCACCTCAGCCACCATGGACTCTGACAAATTTGCTGCATTTTTCGGCAACGTTCCCATATTCCACATTCCAGGAAGAACATTCCCTGTAGACATCTTATTCAGCAAGGTATTGTGTCCAACTCTCCATTCAACATCCATGTATTATTATTTGTTTCAACACAGGCATTTCATTTGTATAATGACTTACAACCTGACTAGACCGGTCACATTTCGTGGGCGGGCGCTGCAAAATAAATGTACACATGCATGTTTGTCAATCATTTCATCCACACTACTTGGTTCTATTTCAGATGCTCGATGCAATGCAAGTCCCGCCTCTTCCATCTCCTTATTGGTTTTCACAAAGATACAAACCCACGTGGGTGCTTTAAAGACGAACAAGGAGAGATTAATCAAAGATAACTAAAAAAAACTAACTTGGTTTCACTTTTGTCTGTAGATTAATCGTCAGAGTAGAGGAACACACTAATTTGTAAATGTACATAGAACCAGCTAAAAAGAGGACCATTTGCATGTCAGGTAAAATAACATCCCTGGATAAACTGCGAGCAACAGCTATCTAGCTGAATGTTTCATGTGTTTTGACCTTCCCCGAAATGTATATAATTGATTCACAGTTGGTTTTGGTATTTTAACCTTTTAACATCGCTTCTGGTGGGGATCGACAAAATGATAATGTGCGGAATGGCAGCCGCGGGCCCGGTTTAGTCATGGAGTAAGACTACTGTTATTTGTACCGAGGTAGTGTGTGGTTGCTTTGTATTCTAACAGTGTTGTGTGTTTGTGCAGACTCCCCAGGAAGACTATGTGGAGGCAGCAGTGAAGCAGGCCCTACAGATCCACCTTAGTGGTATGGGGGGAGACATCCTCATCTTCATGCCTGGCCAGGAGGACATCGAGGTGACGTCAGACCAGATTGTGGAGCGTCTGGAAGATCTGGAGAGCGCCCCTCCCCTGACTGTACTGCCCATCTACTCCCAGCTGCCCTCTGACCTCCAGGCCAAGATCTTCCAGAAGGTAACCAATAACACCCAGTTACTGTTACACTAACATGTACAGTTGGAACTCTTAACATACTGCAGTATCCTTTGTACACAAGCATACTTGCTATTAGGTAGTCGGAATGCATATACTTAACACAAAGAACTCGTCCTCCTTACTGGTAAAGTGACGTGTGGGTAATGTCTTTGTTGTGTTCTCTAACCGCCAGGCTCCTGATGGTGTGAGGAAGTGCATCGTTGCCACCAACATTGCCGAGACCTCCCTGACTGTGGATGGTATCATGTTTGTTGTGGATGCTGGATACTGCAAACTCAAGGTACCCTGTCACCCTCACTACCTTCCCCAGACTATCAAATGATATAGACAAGCCATGTTAGGATAGTATTTCTCTGTGTTTTGATGCTGATGTGTTCTATTTGACAGGTGTTCAACCCTCGCATTGGCATGGATGCCCTGCAGGTGTACCCCATCAGCCAGGCTAACGCCAATCAGCGTGCGGGCAGAGCAGGACGTACAGGGCCGGGCCAGTGTTACAGGTAAGTCACTGTCTACACACACACACATACTCACAAGCAACCAGTCTCACACGCCAAATGTGCAGTCCTCCCACCTTCCTCAGTTTCCAGAGGGCTTCCTTTGTCCTCCAGTTGTGGTAGAGAAGTATGGAGCCATAATGAAGGTGTAATGAAAGGCAGTTATTTGAAGGTGTCACCTTGGTGTCATGTTTGAGTGTTCCAGTCAGGGCTAGCAGGAAGTAGTATTCACATGGCTGACACTGGTCTGTCAAGAGTGTCCTGTCTTCTAGAAAGATACTTCAGTACTCCTACACCTGACTGAAGCAGTCTGGAACTAAAACTTAGATCAGCCATATCATCCCCCTTTCATGTCTATCTGGTGCCTAGATACAGGAATAAACAGGCTGAATTACACAATTCTCCTCACTCTGCCTGCTATCTCGTTCCAACCGCTCCTATCCACCAAAAAGGTAGAAAGCCAGATACAAACGTTAGCATCCTTTTGTATAGTGAGCCGTGCTGAAACGGGTGTCTATCTGAAGCTTGTGTGTGTGTTGTTGTTGTGTGTAATGCCGCCGCCGGTGTTTCATCCTCTGACTGATGCACATCAGAGCTCCCCTCAGATGGGCTGTCCAGGCCTCTGATCTGCAAGGCGGCCGGGCTGCTTTCAAAGCCATCAGAGGCTGGGAGGGAGGGAGAATCCTAATCTCCACGGGATTTCATGCAGTTTAACTCTGTTTACAGCAGGGAAAATCTGACACAAAAGCCTGTTCTCTCTGAGATTTCACATAACCTTTCTCCTATCTGTCATACTTCCCCAAGTTGAGGGAGATGGTGACACACACACCAGACACGTGATTGTTTTGCCTTGTAAATGAGCTGGGAATTTTATAAAAGCGCCCTCTACCAAGATTACCCCCCTCACACACACACGCACAGATCTGTGAAGAATCAATTTGGGAGTGGAGCTTTAGAGTGAGTGGGGCCTAGGCGTTTGGAGGGGCGGGAGGTGACGTGTGTGCGCCATGCTGGGTGACTCCACTTGTGTGGAGAATCTGCTACTCAAAGCACCTCTTAGCTTTGACTGCACCCAACACACCGCACATCTCCAGCCCCGAGGACATTCACACAACCCGGCGTAAACAAACACCGATCATTCCCTCATAATGCACTTCAGAGGGATTAGCCACTAACTGAAATGGTTGAGAGATGCTTTGTTAAGCCAGACCTATCAGTCTGAAGCAGCAATGGGAGCTGCTCTAAATAGTTTGGATAGTAAATACCTCATAAGTAGCTTGGTTAAATGTTCAATGTGCAGTAGGCCTGTTTCTTTGCCCTTCTCTAAATGTCAGTTGGGGAGCGTTCAGCTTTCATGGAAACGGAGGCTTCTCAATCACAGTGCCACTGTTACAGGTGTGAGCATGGTGTGAAATCATATCGGTGCCATGCAGAGCGGGTTTAACCAGGTGGTGAAGACAGCGTCTCCAGACCTGTCACTCTATGGAGCATTTGTGCGTTTAGAAAAATGGTGCGTCTGCTAGATGATTCAATAACCTCCCCACTGTCTCTGTCACGCCATCTCTCCTTCTCTGTCCATCCAGGCTGTACACCCAGAGCGCCTTCAAGAATGAGATGTTGACCACCACCATCCCAGAGATTCAGCGGACCAACCTGGCCAACGTGGTGCTGCTGCTCAAATCCCTGGGGGTCCAGGACCTGCTGCTCTTCCACTTCATGGACCCCCCGCCTGAGGACAACATGCTGAACTCCATGTACCAGCTGTGGATCCTGGGGGCCCTGGACAACACAGGTGGGTCTCTGCCCTGGCCTGGACCACATCACTCAAGACTAGGCCACTAAATGTACAAACTGATCAAATAGAATAATTGATCTCAGAAAACAAGGTTAAAATAGGGTGGGATAAGTATGTGTTCCCCACCAGCAATACAGCCAACAGATTAACAATAACTACTACATGTGTGAGGAGAGACTTGGATGATGGAACTAGTCAATAGGTTGCTGTAATGGTATGTACATGCACTGCACACCGTAAAGTACAGAGCTAGGTAGCACTGTGGTGTAGGTAGTGGAGTAATTGCATAGTGCTTTATCCTCTGTTAGATTTGACTGGCTGAGTCTCATCTCTGTCATCTGAGCCAGATCCCTGGGGATTAGGGGATTTGGTGTCTGTGGAGGACTTTTGACGTTTGCCTGTGTGGTGTGTTAACGGCAGATCATCTCTGATTTAAGGTTTACCTGGCCAATATAGCCTGTTCTGCCTCTGAACTTTCCCTCTAAGCTCCTTATAGTCTGTCATGTAATCATTTAAATCAGAGCTGGCAAAGTTTGATGTAAATATTTTTTACAACCCTCCTCCACTGTCAACACAGGAAGGTGTCACCTGTATTGTGTTCCCCTTCTCCTCTGTCTGTAGACAGGAAGTGCGTAAATGATTTGTGTCACCCTCAGGTTCCCTGACGCCCACTGGGAGGCTGATGGTGGAGTTCCCTCTGGACCCGGCTCTGTCCAAGATGCTGATCGTATCATGTGACATGGGCTGCAGTGCTGACATCCTCATCATCGTCTCTATGCTGTCTGTACCGGCCATCTTCTACAGGCCTAAGGTAGATGTCATTGAGATCACCAACCGATTCATGTCTTAATGTGTTGCTAATGTTGGTTTCTGTTAAGAAAAGTTCACATTACACACTGGGCAGTTGTGTGACCCCTGTATTTCCTCTGTGTCCTGACCTTTCCAGGGTCGTGAGGAGGAGAGTGACCAGGTGAGGGAGAAGTTCTCTGTCCCAGAGAGTGACCACCTGACCTACCTGAACGTCTACCTGCAGTGGAAGAACAACAACTACTCCAGCATCTGGTGCAACGAACACTTCATCCACACCAAGGCCATGCGAAAGGTCAGACCACGCCCTTGTCCTTTACCCTCTCTGACCAGTCTCCCTGGCTTAGGATCGAAATGCACTTGATTACCACTTTGCGTCACAATAGTCACACACTGAGCAATGTGTATTCAATGTCCTCTTGTGTTGGTTCTCCGGTAGCTAACGTGTCTCTGTGTGTGGTGGGTGTTTCAGGTGCGCGAGGTGCGCTCCCAGCTCAAAGACATCATGGTGCAGCAGAGGATGAACCTGGTGTCCTGTGGCTCAGACTGGGACATCATCAGGAAGTGTATCTGTGCTGCCTACTTCCACCAGGCAGCCAAGCTGAAAGGCATAGGGGAGTATGTGAACGTGAGGACAGGCATGCCCTGCCACCTCCACCCCACCAGCTCTCTGTTTGGTATGGGCTACACCCCAGACTACATCACCTACCACGAGTTGGTCATGACCACCAAGGTAACAGACCCAGTCTCCACACAGCTACGCTATGATCTGGACTGTTCAGAGATGATGTTCTACACCTTGACTCACCAGAAAGAGCTGTCATATATATATATATATATATCAGCCTTCTAGCTCTGCTACTGTGTTGTAACCTGTGTTGTTTGGTGTCCCTTCTGTAGGAGTACATGCAGTGTGTGACTGCGGTGGATGGGGAGTGGCTGGCTGAGCTGGGGCCCATGTTCTACAGCGTCAAACAGGCAGGGAAGAGCAGGATGGTAAGCTCTTCGGCCCTACTTCCTCCCTCCCTACGTCTCATGGTTAATTCCTCCTCCCTCTGTCCTTTTCTCTCCTCTCACCCCTCTGTTCCTCTCTCTCTCTGTGCAGGAGAACCGGCGGCGGGCCAAGGAGGAGATCACTAACATGGAGGAGGAGATGTCTCTGGCGGAGCATCAACTGAGGAGCAGGAGAGAGGATCAGGACAGGAAGAGTAACGTGGGCAGCGTCAGGTATACACTCATCTATCTTCATCTATTCTTCAGAGAGGTTTCACTCTGACACTAGTCCCAGTCGCTATTAAAAAGACCGCCGAAGCCCCACCCACCTGTGGGGAAACCAGCAATTGGTTACCCAGTTGGCTCACAGCAAAATCTTGACCTTTTTTCAAAGCAATTTTCCTGTCTGCTTGTTTTAGTCAATTACAAAGCTACATTTAAGAAAAGTACATCTAAAGATTACTTTTCAACATTGCCAAGCGTTCCCGTTACTTAGAAAAACTTAATATTGAAAAGCTTCCCTCATGCCCCATTTCATGACGGCGCTAACGTTAGCCATGTGAGTGCTAGCTACCTACCAACCAGGACATTAAGCTAGCCAGGTCAACAACAGACTATACAGCTACAAGTAGTGAGTGGAGTTACAAACAGACTGTACTTAACAAGTTAAATGTTTTTTTACACACATAGCTACGTGTAGCCTAATTGGACACCGCGTCCCTACATTTCCCACTCTGAGTAGCCTGAGTCCACAGGGCTCTTCTCGCAGGCTCTATTTCCCTACGTGGGAGCATTGCGAACCGTAGGTTGTGATTTTTGACCTGGCTACATGTACATTGAACAACAGCAGCAGCTTTTCTGCATATTTTGTTATTTCTGTATAACAATTTTTTTTTTTTGAAGTTTGCTCTTTTACAATGGGGGTCATTGGGAAACAATGTTAGTTTTCCAGAATCTGCCCCTTCCGAGTCGTAGAAACTGGTTAATTTAGCTGCTTCTCTACCCATCTCTCTCTAATTCTCTCTGCCTCTCCTTCTCTCTTATCCTCTGTCTTTTCTACCTCTCACTTTCCATGATGAGCTTTTCTCACCTCCAGTCCCTCCAGACGAGACAAAAAGAAATAATATTGACTCCTTGCTGACCCCCATTACTGCTGCAATTTAAATGGTGCCACAGCAGAGGGGAAAAAGGAGACAGTGTAAATTTTCAAATTAGAAAGGACATTTTTTCGCACCCGTTCGTTCCACAAGGCTCACAAAATAGATGGGTTTGGGAGGAGAGAAATAACACTATTGTTAATGAATCAGCAGATGTATTTCTATATCAGTCTGTGTGTCTGTCAGCCATTCTCCAAAATAATCACATTAAAACACGGAGGATTAAGGAATAGATTAGAGAGTGAAGGCCTCAGAATTATGATAATAAACATGGCTGGCTCTCAGCTGCTTTTGTCCTCCTCTGCCTGTGAACACAAGCATCCCCTCACTGTGCCGGGGCCCCATGAAACACTTCTACTACACATTTTGATCTGTCATTCAGCAACCCCCCACCACCCATACTCATAAGTGGGCTCAAAGCTTTACGTCAGAACTTAGGGATGAAGGGAAGGACTGGGTTATGACCTGATGGCTGTAATTGCTGGTGTGTGTGAGGGCTGAGGAGAGAATGCTGGGTAGTGTCAGGGTGTTGCTCTGCTGTAATTAAAGATTAATTATAGAGTGTTCTGTCAGCCTGTCCCTCCATTACTATCCTCCCCGTGAGCCTGTCCCTCACCACGAGCCTGTCCAATTATGTTTGACATAAAAATGTTAAAAAACTTGCTATCTTTTGTTATTTTTATTGCCAATTGTTTATTCTTTTGTCTCAATAGGGCTGTGAAAATCTGCACCCCAGGAAGGAAGGAGGAAGCACCCATGACCCCAAAGCGCACCCCAGCTCGTTTTGGGCTCTAGTACTTCTCTGTTAAAAGTTAAACACTTGAACTCCCCACTAAATATCACCTGTATGTGTACCATACCATCACTGGAGGAGCCTTGCTGAGAGGCCTTGGAACACTGTCCCCTCCTATTGTCTGGAACCAGCCGCAGTTCAGACAGAGGCCAGCAGAGGTAGAACTTGTATAAGGCATGAGGCTCCCATAAAAGACCTTTTCTGTCAGCAAATCCACATAGCTTCGTTCCATTTTTATGTGCAGAGATGTAAGGCTGTTAGAATGCAGTATTTTCTATGTCTGTGATTGTAAAAAAATATAAACACAATGATGAAACATCATTGAAAAGGTATCGTCTTTAAGGAGTATTTGATATACCTTGAAAATCTGTCAAAGCCTTTATCATAATCGTTCACTAGCTACAGTGTCCAAGCGGGAAATGTTTAGTTGTTCCATCTGCTGCTGTACCCTACAAGGGGCTGTTTTCTTGATGGTAGTCTCTCCCTATCAATATAAACTGTGTTCAATAGGGCTGGGAATTGCCAGGGACCTCACGACACGATATTAGCATGGTACTTTGGTGCCGATACGATGTGCATTGCGATTATGTATTGCGATTCGATACTGTGATTGAGTTGATGTTCCAAACATATTGCTCACCATATATCTTCTGCAGAGGGATGAGAGAGATCCATGAGAAACGAGTTTTGATCAGTCATGGAAATAAAAGTTCTGAATACAAAAGAAGACGGAGAACAAGATATGAAGGAAAAATACTGGCGTTTGTGCAGGTACAGCCAACTAGTGCGATATTGTCAAAACAATATATCCTGATATGTAACTGTATAGACCCCCCCCATTACTAGTGTTTAAGTAGTGCTGCATTGTGCTGTCAGTCATAAGTGGACAGCTGGTCCAAACTAGTCTGATCCCATAGTGTGTTCATTGGGCTGTATGTCATTCAGTGTGAGTAGAGAGAGGAGGCAGAAGTAGTACTGTGTCGTGTGTTCATGAATTCTGCCCGATTTTCTTTAGTTATTTTTCAATTTCATCATGTCCCTCTCAAATCTCCTTCAAGAGATCATTTTCACATTGTACAACTGGCTGACCTCTGTATCATTTGTATGTTGTGTGTAGCAAATGGCCTGTGCCATGGTGAAGTGCCCCTTCACTGACTGAAGCATTATCCAAACTGTGCTTGTGGCATGAGTGTCTCAGACCTTATATCTGGAGCTACCTTAACAAACCCTTCATGCAAACTGTTTGGAGGACAAGCTTTAGCAACTGAGCTTTTCCTAACCCCATTAGCCCTTCAAAGCACTGACGGGTGGCAGGTAGCCATGTGGTTAGAGCGTTGGGCCAGTAACCAAAAGGTTGCTAGATCGAATCCCGGAGCTGACAAGGTAAAAATCTGTTGTTCTGCCCCTGAACAAGGCAGTTAACCCACTGTTCCCCGGTAGGCAGTAATTGTAAATAAGAATGTTCTTAACTGACTTGCCTAGTTCACTTAAAAAAAAAAAAAAAAAAGAGCAAAATATTCCTCAGCTTCTCACCGTTTACACATGAATGTCAGAACCTGGATGAAACGCATGACGGCCTCAGCCTCATGATCCTTGTGTTAAAAATGCCCACCAATTTTTATCTTGAGATTCCCCTCTCCAAGTCAAGTGGGTGAATGATCCCAGAAATCATTAAGTTTTCAATCAGCGGTGTAGTGCTAGGGCAAAAACCCAAACGTGCCAACACCTGGGACCCCCCCAGGTGCACGTTTGGGTTTTTGCCCTAGCACTACACAGCTGATTCAAAACTTATTGATTAGTTGGTTATTTGATTCAGCTGTGTAGTGCTAGGGCAAAACCCCAAACGTGCACCTGGGGGGCCCCAGGACCCCAGACTGATATGTCCTGCACTTGAGTAGTCAGGTTCAGCAAGTTCCAAGCGGTGGACTTGATTCTGAAGTCATTCATTCTCTGTACTAGATTGACTTTGTATAGTTTTGTACAGACTATTGTCTTGTTGGTGGTCAGTGATTCTGTTTTGTGATGTGAAATTAGGTTCTGGTAACACCAGCACATGGTTTGCAAGTATAATTTTTAACTTGACTACTTTTGGGAACTGAAAATAAATGGTCTTGTTTTTTACTCTGTTGGTTTATGTGTCCTTGATTCACTCACCACAGGTAAAACAAAGTAAACACTAGTTTAGTCAGAGCCTAAGGGCTAGATTCAATCCGTATTGCAGAAGTTATGTGGTATAGCGCAATTGAAATGTAAAGGTCATTTCTGATTGAGCCGACATGCAGCCTCCATGAACGTGGGAGCATTGCCTTTAAGGGCTGGAATCAATCTGTAGCGTCGAAGATCAGCATTATGGCGTGATTTGAAATTTAAAGGCAATGTATCCGCGGAGACAGCATGTCTGCTCAATCGAAAATTATCGTAACATTTGTACCGGGCTACAACGCTAATCTTCGGTACGGATTGAATCCAGCCCTACATTTCAATCATGCGATACCGATTGTAACCATCCCATAAACCTCATATCTGAACTAATGATCAATGCTTAAAGGGCTGGATTCAATCCGTATCATGGAAGATCTGCGTTTAAAGGCACTGTTCGCAGAGACTGCATTCACGGTAAACACTGCATCGGCTCAATCGGATATTACTTTTACATTTGAACACAGATCTTCTGTGATCCGGATTTGATCCAGTCCATGTAGTTTACATACAGGTAAAAGACCGGACTAATCACCTGCTAATGATTGACAGGTGGATAGGTTTTCCTGTATATAACCTGCTAATGTCTGACTAGTAGTGACTACAGTTCCAACAGCTTTTCTGCCAGAAAATGGTGAACCTTGCCCAACAACCAATGTGAATAAATAAGCAGATAGTCACTGCTAGCTCATTAGTGGCGCCAGACCTGTGCGTAATTAATTTTGCTTTTCCCAGCAGCCCTTAGGTTTTACACACACATGCTCGCACATACACACACAATTCAATTATTGGCTGCAGCCAGAGAATATTTAATCAGCCGCTGATCTGGCAGAAAGGTGAGGTGACACTTTCTAATTCTAATTATGATGGATGACCCTCCTTGGCCAAACAAAGCAGTGTCCCTTTTACTCTTTTCTAAATGTTTCTCCCAGCCAGCTAGCATAGATCTACATGGCATTTTGTGCTTTTTTTCCCTCATGTTTGACCATAGGGGTGAAGTGCAATGGTCATGACTGATTTCACCGTGTAGTAGAGTAGATATGGCCCGGGTGCTCAACACTAGCTCTGACAGAAGATCAAATTGCGGTGACGTTTAATTGACATAGGAGAGTGAACACAACTTGAGCTTAGATGAGTAAACCTGTCAGATAAAACAAAAGAAACAATGCATCCCCCTCACACAAACACAGGTAGTCTGTCGGTTAACAGTGTTCGGACAGTAACTGAAAGGTCGTTGGTTAGAATCCCTGAGCCGTCAAGGTGTAACTATCTGCTGTTCTGCCCTTGAGCAAGGCAGTTGACCCCAGACAACTACTCTGGACGTCGACTAAGCCAGCCCTCTCTGATTCTGAGGGGTTGGGTTAAATGCATTCAGTCGTGCATTTGACTAGCTATACATTTTCCCTTCACATATGCAGTGGTTAAATTGAGCCAGGCTACCCAGAGCCAGACTCCTGCACCACGTTAATGGGAGTGTCAGACATAGTTGAGCTTCAGCACCTTACGGGTCCAAAAGGAAAAGTAAGATAAAAGTATGATAAACCAAGGTTACGGTTATGCTAAAATTAAGGTTGCAGCCAGCTAGGGTTAGGATTGATTAAATGATTAATGATTAAAGCATGATTAAAACTGTGGTTGAACCTTGATGTGGACTTGAAGATAGTGTAATGAAACAGGTAGGGAGCAGGTCTCGAACCCTCGGCGCTTATAAACCCAGGGTCGTTACACTACCTCCTTTCAAAGAGCGCGTCCTCGCGCTAGCTTGCGACTCTACGTCTTACAGGAACGCGCTCAAAGGTCAAGCCACTGTCGTGGATGCGAGGTCCGATCACTTCTGACAGTAATGAAACAGGCAGGGAGCAGGTATCGAACCCTTGACCTTCTAGCCCGAGTTTCGGCGCGCTATCGACTACGCCGCAAAAGCATGCTCGTGCGGCAGGGTCGATTTTCGCGGTTATAAACCCAGGGTCGTTACAATAGATAGGGTTGAGGCTAGTGTAAGAGTTTAACTGTGATGTGGACTTGAAGCTAGGGTTAGGGCTGAGCTAGTGTTGTCCCAAGCCTTATATTTTACCGCTAGTTCAACCCTAACCCTAGCTCCAACCCTGCCCGTAGCTTAATGTCCATATCCCGGTTCAAGCCTAATTCTAGCCTCATCCTAACCCTAGTTGATGCCCACATACCGGTGTAGCCACAACCCTAACCTTAGCTTAAATTCGATCCGTATTACGGAAGTTCAGTGCTATAGGGCCATTTAAAAGGTGAAATGTAAAGGTCATTTCCAATTGAGCCTACATACCGTGAATGCAGTCTGCGCTAACGCAGGAACATTGCCTTTAAATTGTAATTGCCCTATAGTGCTGAACTTCCACAATATGTATGGAATTGAGCCCTACCCCTAATCTTGGCATAACTCCCCAACCTCTGAATTCCCAACTAAACCCCAGCACATAGGGTCCAATTCAGACATAGGAAATGTATGCCTCTTTACGCATTTTGATTTAATCACTTCTCAGTATTTGGTATTCAGACTTACCCTATGCATGTGTGTAACGAGGTTTGCGGGTGTGGCTCCCTTCCACGCACTGAATACATTTGTATTAAATCCCAGAAAACACACCCACTGGGCGGCCTACCAATTTGATCAGGGAGTTGTTCTTCAATTAGTTTTTCTCTTCATTTATCTAATGCAATCCCTTTAAATACGGTGTACATTTTAATTTGATCAGCACAACAGCAGAATGCAGCCTATGGAGCACTATATATATATATATAATTACTTTTTAAAAATGTGGTTGGATTCGTTCTGAAAATGGCCACATTCAGTTCTTCAACCCATGGTAATGTTGTAATATTAATGTGCGCATAATTATTATAGGGAGAATAGTATACCCTGACCTATTGCTGACCTGACTGACCATTGAACTGTGTGATGATACGCCAAGTATTGCACCATGCATCCGTTTCAATGCAGCATTTTTTATATATTTTTCCGTATCAAATCATTTCTGGGTAACGATTTAAGTACCTTACTGTAATTGATTTAAATTAAAATGGTAAAAAAATAAACTAAAATAGCTTCTTAGCAAAGACCAATTTCTCAAACAAGAACTTTGCTAGGACTGTCTGGGAGTTGTCTGAGTGGGGAGGGGAAAGCTGTTATTGGCAGAGAGGTTTGGAACTTTCTTATTGGTTTATTAACTAAGTGATGTCACCAGGCAAGCCAAATACAGAAATTTCAGGCGCCTTTTCAACTAACACTAAAAGGGCATTATAATTTCTACAAGTTCACAGTATTATTCCAAACAAATTGCCAGTTAAATATGTGTGGTTATTACTGACAGTCAATACTGATAGAGGCTAATATTTGACATGAATAAAGAGTAGGATACAGAGAAAGTCAGGGCATATAATTAAACATTCGAGAGTTCCCAAAGGTTAATATGGGCCGGGCCGACTGTCATTGCACAATGCTTGCATCATCATCACATGCTCTTACCAAGGAAAAAATATATACCAAATAATTTATATTTTGTCTATTTTTATTATAATTTTTTAAATTTCACCTTCATTTAATCAGGTAGGCCAGTTGAGAACAAGTTCTCATTTACAACTGCGACCTGGCCAATATAAAGCAAAGCAGTGGGACAAAAACAACAACACAGAGTTACACATGGGATAAACAAACGTACAGTCAATAACACAATAGAAAAATCTATGTACAGTGTGTGCAAATGTAGTCTCTGTGTTTCATAAAATTCCTTCAATTCACAAAAGGATGAATGCATCTCACTGGAGAAAGCATCCAGGCAAAAGAAACAGTGCCCCTCTATCTCTGTATGTCAACACAACAAAGGAGTTGAGGAAGCACCCCCTTATCCACATCGACTGGCCAGCAGTGGAGAAGGTGGAAAGTTAAAAATTCCTACACATCACAGACTAACTGAAGTGGTCCACCCACACAGACGGTGTGGTGAAGAAGGCACAACAACGCCTCTTCAACCTCGGGAGGCTGAAGAAAAACCCTCACAAACTTTTACAGATGCACAATTGAGAGCATCTTGTCGGGCTGTATCACTGCCTGGTACGGCAACTGCACCGCCCACAACCGCAAGGCTCTCCAGAGGGTGGTGCAGTCTGCACAACGCATCACTGGGGGCAAAATACCTGCCCTCCAGGACACCTACAGCACCCGATGTCACAGGAAGGCCAAAATGATCATTAAGGACATCAACCACCCGAGCCACTGCCTGTTCACCTCGCTATCATCCAGAAGGCGAGGTCAGTACAGGTGCATCAAAGCTGGGACCGAGAGACTGAAAAACTGCTTCTATCTCAAGGCCATCAGACTGTTACACAGCCACCACTAACACGGAGAGGCTGCTGCCTACATACAGGCATCATTGGCCACTTTAATAAATGGATCACTAGTCACTTTAATAATGCCACTTTAATAATGTTTACATATCTTACATTACTCATCTCATATGTATATACTTTATTAAATAACATCTTGCCTATGCTGCTCTGTCATTGCTCATCCATATATTTAAATGTATATATTCTTATTCCATTCCTTTACTTAGATTGGTGTGTATTAGGTAGTTGATGTGGAATTGTTAGATTACATGTTAGATATTGCTGCACTGTCGGAACTAGAAGCACAAGCATTTCGCTCCACTATCAATAACATCTGACCATTTGTATGTGACCAATAACATTTGATTTGATTTGATTGATGTGTAGCCCATCTATGCTGTCTGGTCAAAAAGAGTATGACATTGTTGCCACTCATAGCATTGAATGCAAGGGAAGCCAGCGGGCATTTGGCCTCTCTTGATATTTTTGTAAATAAAATAATATCTAATCAGCGTTGAGCTAAACTGAGCTCAGCTGTGGATGGTCCTGTCGTACCAAAAAAAAGTATTGACGGAAGCTAGTTTTGATTCGGCTTCACATCACATTAGAAGCCAAACGTTTTGAATTGTTCCATCTCCTTGTGTCGTTGTCCTCCAGTGGCTAGCTAGCTAGCTAAAAACATCCCTTTCCTAAATTAGCCATGGATGGAGATGTTACTTAATTCTCCGTACTGGCCAATGATTTTAAATGTGTTTCTGATCCAAACCATAAATTCATACATTTGCTCTTGGCCTGAGGATGGAAGTTAAACATGCAGCCGGATGTAGTAACGTTAGGCTAATGTTAACTAGCTGGACACGGCGCATCGTTGCCCATGAAAGGAATCTAGGCTAGCGAGCAAGCATTTTAGCCAGGTAGCCAAGGACAACAAAACTAAAAGTCTGTATGACAGAGTCATAGACCGTTTAGGCAACCTGAAAGAGGAGGATGGCATAGTCATCTTTCTACTAGTAGGGTGAGTAAAAAAATATATAAATCTACTTACACACACACACACATCAGTACCATTGACAGCCACATCATATTTAGCTTGGACTAAATCAATTTTGGTTTCTTTTAGTTATCACTGTATTAGACTAAGTATAGGTAATTAGATGATGTTGAAATGGTGCTGGAATAATAGTGGAGGCAGCGCTTGTTCTCTTTGCGACTTGCTGTAACTCTCTATGGTTCTATGTCAGTAGTTGTTTAGGAGTCAGAAAATGTCGAAAATATTAACTTTCTTGACCATGCTGTAGGTCATGTAACTGTTTATTGCATGCAATATGTTCCTTGGACAGTTGCTCTCTGGTTTTGTGATGAAAGAAAGGTGTGGTTGAATTTATTCTGCCATTGTGTCTTCTTATTGTCTCGGCCTTTGGCCTCTATATCACAGTGGCAAGGCATATGAACTAACAGGTTATAGAGCAACAATACAATTATCTCAACACAGGTTATAATGTGCTTTTTTTCCCCCTGATTTGGCTTCCCTGGTGATTTTACCCACATATATAACCGATGTGAAATGGCTAGCTAGTTAGCGTGGTGCTCGCTAATAGCGTTTCAATCGGTGACGTCACTCGCTCTGAGACCTTGAAGTAGTTGTTCCCCTTGCTCTGTAAGGGTCGCGGCTTTAAAGGAGCGATGGGTAAATGATCCTTCGAGGGTGGCTGTTGTCGATGTGTGCAGAGGATCCTTGGTTCGAGCCCAAGTAGGGGCGAGGAGAGAGACTGAAGCAATACTGATTAATTGATGCTGTTTTCTCAGCTGTGAGTGTTCGATATAAAGAGGAGGAGCTATGTAGATCTCTCTGAGTCTGAAGCCATATGAAAATCCTCTGAGGTCACACCCAGTATGAAACAAACAGCCTTAATGATGTGCCAGTGTCGTCATTGTGTTTCTGGTGACATGGTTTGATATCTTTGTTTTCTAGTTGGCAACCATTTGGAGGACTAGATGAAAATGAGATGCTTTGTTGTGAATTATTCCTTCTTGAGTGGTGTGCAACAACTTGCTGCCTATGCTGTGTGGAGGCATCCTCCCTTTTGAATTTTAATTTCTACTTGGTCAATTTAGTTCTCTCTCCCAGTAACCCTTATGCAAATGAAGATGATTGTGAAAATTTTCTTCAAACTCTCAATTCCCCAAGTCTGCTTGATTGAGAGTAGGTGGCTATAATGGACTTTAATGAGACATTTTTTTTAACTAGGCAAGTCAGTTAAGAACAAATTCTTATTTACAATGACAGCCTACCCCGGCCAAATCCAGATGATCCTATGGGCCTGGATTCGAACCAGGTACAGCAGTGACGCCTCTTGCACTAAGATGCAGTGTGTTAGACCACTCCGCCACTCAGGCTATAGGTTGACATTCTGAAATAGTCCTTATGCATTTGTGTCACCTTTAAAAAAATATATATATATTTGCCAATTTAATATACATAAACACCCAGCAAGACATACTGTATACCCCAAAATGTTATTCAATCACAACAATGGTATGCCTGGCACCTACTACCATATCCTTTTCAAAGGCACTTAAATACAATCCATTTCTCAATTGTCTCAAGGCTTAAAAATCCTTCTTTAACCTGTCTCCTCCCCTTTATCTACACTGATTGAAGTGGATTTAACAAGTGACATCCATAAGGGATCATAGTTTTCACCTGGTCCTGGAAAGAGCAGGTGTTCCTAATGTTTTTTACACTCAGTGTAGACAAAAAGGCAAATATACACACATAGAAAATCCCTCCAATAGAGCAGGGTGGTTTACATTATTAACCAAGCCCTGCAAGAGTGTTTTAAACTATGACTGTCAGAAACTGTTTTTATTGCAGCCAAGCCCTGCAAGAGTGTTTTAATTGGTAGAGTTTGTTCCACTCTACCAATGCCGTATATAAAAACGTTTCCCCCAGTACACCTCTTAAAACATTTCAAATGTTATTTGTCACATGCGGCGTGAAATGCATACTTACAAGCCCTTAACCAACAATGCAAGTTCAAGAAATAGAGGTTAAGAAAATATTTACTAAATAAACTAAAGTAGAAAATATGGCACAATGTTTGTGGCACTGCTTCATGGCATAAGAACGTGAGTCCCTTATTGAAGTAAAATAGCTTTTTTAGATACAGGGGGACTGTGTCATACAGGATTTTGTGAGTCAACCATTCCCTTTTATCAACTGTTAGCCACTGGAGTTCTCTGAGTTGAGAAGTGCCAACCTGAGAACGAGGGCTAAGATTCAGTATCACCCTTACCACTTTATTCTGCTCCGTTTGCAGTTTGTTCTTAACGACCTTTGGGGAACTACTGTACCAGTAGTACAATCATAGTGAGGCTGCACTAAGGCTGTTGAAACTATTTTCAAGGTATCCAGAAAGGTGGCTTTTCTGGCAAGAAATTTGACTTTCTGGTTCACCTTGGCAATAACTTTCTGTCCCATGCCCTCCTTGGTCAAAAACCTGTCAAGTTCACAGCCTAACACAGTTCTTGGCTGTAACCCCTGTCACCAACCATGACTCTGAAGCGTGGTGATCTACCTAGCCTAATCTAGAGCCAAATAAAATTGACTCAGTTTCCCCCAAATTAATAGACAACTTGTTATCCATCCAACAGCCAGTTACCGATAACCTCCAGTTCTGCAAAAGCTGGCTACCTAGTCTCTACCATAGTCTTTGTGTGAGACCAAAATAGCTGAATTGTCTGCATACAAAAAAAGCTGACAGGAGCAAGCTGATTTCATATCGTTGATATGTAACAGGAAGAGGCCCTAAAACACTCCCTTGTGGTACTCCACAGCTGATTAACCTGGCATTAGACAAAGTGCCATTGAAATCAACCCTCTGATACCTTCCTGAAAGATACGACTTGAGCCCCTCTACTGCCATGCTGTTAAAACCTATGGCCCTTAGCTTGTAGAGTATAATCTGGTGGTCTACTGTATCAAAAGCTTTCTGGAGGTCAAGCAACACCATGCCACAGAATTTTCCAGCATTAATTACCTAAGATTACCAGGTTTCCAGGGAAAGTCTGTGTAATGATGAAAGGAATTAAAATGGCCTCCAAGGTGACTGGGATGGGAGTTCCAGGATTAGGGGGTAAAGCCACTGGTCTTCAGCCTCAATATCCCTGAATAAAGAAGAGGGCTGTCGTCCTCTCACAGCGCTGCAGTATCTACACCCACCCCCAATTTACATCCTCAACGGGAGAATTAAAGGAAGAAGAATCATGTTGTGTATTAGTTGTTGACCACAGAAAGATTTGCTGAAATATACTGTCCCTCATACCTCGTACCCCCTCTCTTCCCCCTCTCCCCTGCTGTGTGGCAGACCGGGACAAGCCCCACTGTCATTACAAACGTAATAAGAGCACAAGTGAGATTGATGAGGAAAACAGTGGCATCAACTGCTCTTTTAATTAACTCCAATCCCATAATGGCGCTGGGACAGAGCGGAGGGCGCAGAGTGGAGCGAGGCATTTATTTCCTTTCCACCCCTGTTTTGTTGCCTCACTCAGCCCCGATAATGAACAGCCTTCTGGGACCCAATTACATCCAAGGCTGCATTAGGAGCCCAGAAGGCCCAGTGGAAACTTAAGTTGAGTTTCCCCTCATCTCCCCCATCCGTCCCCTCTCTCTCTCTGTGTCCCTGCCTGCTGGGGACGGCCTTCACTTTATTGAATTTAGAACCCCCCCACTTGTGGTTTTCAATGGAAAGAGGAGGTAGGAAATGTATGCTTGGAGTTTACTGTCCTTCACTTTCCACTGCTAGAGCGGCTGTTGTGTCGTGTGGAGTGGTGGTGCTTGAGCGAAATAAAAGCAATTCCGAAGGCCCCTCTCCCTGAAGCAGTCCTACTCTTTCTGTTGCTGCCCACCCGATGGGAGATCTTGTCCTTGCAGCACGTACGTACAGTGTGTATTTAGGCCTTGTGAAAGGACGATGGCTTACATTTAAAACCTGTGAACTCTGACCTAGTGCTTTCAGAATGAATTAACACACAATTGGATGGAATTCAAAACTCCATACAGGACAGCCCACGTCCATGCTGGAGTTGATTCTCATGGTTAAGTCAATTTTGAAGTTGGATTCTTTGTTACTTCCTGTAATCTTAAAATACAGCAGATGAAAAGCATACTTCAGGAGGTAGGGTTGATGGGAGAAAGGTCATATTTTTATTCATATGGCAGGCAATGCCTAGAATTCAATTTTTTATCTTCCTGACAGAGCAGCTTCAAAGTGGCAGAGGTATAATTATGATCCTTGAGCAATCAGACAAAATTATCAATGCCTTTCTTTGGCTCTCAGAAAAAAATCCTCTTGATCTTGGAGGCAAGGAGAAATGCATTAAAATGTGCTATTTCTTTAATGTCTGTCATCATGTTTCATAACACTCCACAATCAACACAAATCCATTCCTCAGCACGTGGCCGGAATAACACCTGCTATTAAAGACACACACACAATGTTCAACATTTTATTAAATGCCATTATAAACCGGGTACTTTGGGTCCTGGATGCTGATTTGCTGAGACAGCATTCCAGCTGTGTGTATATCAGACAATTTACCATCAGGTATAACGCAAAACTACTTGTTAACTGTTATATTTATGTTGTTAATCGGTTTATAATAGCAATAAGACACCTCGGGTTTGTGGCATTATTATGCAATTAGGCACCAGGGGGTGTGTGGTGTATGGCCAATATAACATGGCTAAGGGCTGTTCTAACGCACAAAGCATTGCGGAGTGCCTGGATACAGCCCTTAGCCGTGGTATATTGGCCATATACCACAAACCCCCGAGCTGCCTTATTGCTATTATACACTGGTTACCAACGTAATTAGAACAGTAAATATAAATGTTTTGTCATTCCCGTGGTATACGGTCTGATATACCACAGCTGTCAGCCAATCAGCATTCAGGGCTCAAACCACCCAGTTTATAATTAAGCAATAAGGCATGAGAGGGTGTGGTATATGGCCAATATACCACGGCTAAGGGATGTTCTTAGGCCATTATAAACTGGGTGGTTCGGGCTGACAGTCGTGGTATATCAGACTGCATACCACGGGTATGACAAACCATTTATTTTTTCTGCTCTAATTACATTGGTAACCAGTTTATAATAGTAATAAGGCACATCAGGGGTTTGTGGTATATGGCCAATATAACACGGCTAAGGGCTGTGTCCAGGCACTCCGCATTACGTTGTGCTTAGCACATTCCGTAGCCGTGGTATATTGGCCATATACCACAACCCCGTGCCTTATTGCTTAATATACCAAAGGCATATCAGGCATACTGATTAAACTAGCACCTATTGGATTTCAGTGTGACCAATTTCTCCATAAGGCCTGAACGGGCCAAGGCTTTACCCAGAGCACGGAGCTGTAGCTCACTACTCAGTACCATTATAGTATCAGACTCAAAAGAGCAATACCATTTATAATTGGGTTACAAACACTATACTTATTTGAAAAAAGGATACACTTCCATTTTGTAGATTTTTTCCCCAGCTTTGTATTTGTGTATAGGTTTCTTAAAATGTATACAATACGTCTCTGGAGGGCATTGGTGTTGTGTGTGTGATGTTGGTTGAATGTCTGTTACACCGGAATTACCCTATAAATGCAGTACTTGGGGAAATCCTAGGCATTAATAACAATTATTGGCATTCTTTAGTTTCCTCAGACACCTTAAGTGTTGGGTATTGACTGCTGTGCTGGAGAGAATGTTGCCTATTGATCCGGCCAAGGCAGAAAGAGATGGTGTCTTCTTCCTGTAAGGCTGGGATTAATCCCAGTGAACAACAGCCACTGCTCGATCCCATTGGCTGACTAGGGCCTCTTTAGGACACATACCTTCCCTGTGAACACACCTCTAAAGTTCGCCCTGCATGCTGGTGTGGATCATTACAATGATGGGCATGGTTTATTACTGTATTTGGGGGAGAGGGGGGCTATAGTTTGGATATCTTTAATATCTGCAAACAATAGTATTACATTTAGCTTTTAACTAGATCGATAAAATATAATTGTTTAATTTATTTTTGTCTATATATGTATTTAACGTTATGTTAAAATAAAACCACTGACCTCTATCAATAAATGAAGATCTAATCTCCAGTCTGGCTAGTATTGCCTGTTTCACATGTTTTATTCTTCACCAATGCACTATGTATAGTATGCTGCCATGTTGTCTCACTCCCAGTGGACTGTGTGCTTACTAACAGCTCATCTACTATTGCTTAAGGCTCTTATTTTCTTCTAGTCAGAAAAAATACTTTCTACTGTCAAGCTCCGACATCCCCAGTGATTGAAAGCTGGTGGGCATGGAACTCTCAGAGTTGCTCTCAAAGCTGCAGCAATGCCTGGATTCACACAGCCGACTCATGATGAATAGAGAAGTGCTAGAACAAAGGAACACTTGTTATGGGTTTAGATGCCTTTACCAGGCTTTTATTTGGCCACAAAGACTTCTCTGCCTACACAATTCATTAGGATTTACATGAATGAACTCAAGGATGTATTGCTCTAGGTGACTAAAAACATGAAATCCCCCAATACATTTATAGGACTTTTATCTAGACATCAAGTCATCATTTGACAACCACAGAAATAAGCATGACACTTTCTCATACCACAAAAAAAGGCTGGACATTTTTTTTCTGATTCTTTCTTTCTAGGTTTATATAAAAATGTAAATTAAACTCAAAAACCTGAATGGATAGATACAAGTATTTGTCAGATGGGTCGTTCCACGAAGAGTGCCTTTTGATATTTTAAGTAGAAATTGTCCACCAATATTGATTTTAAAAGCCTGTTATATTCAATGAAGTGCCCTTTAATATTGACCGCATGGAGAATTCAATAAAAAAGATTTTTGAATATGAATAAAGGCTTGCTAAAGTGCCAACCCTGTGTCACTTCTAGGAAGACTTCAACCCATTTAATCCAAACATTTCTCCATCATTGTAAATCTCTAGCTATTTTAAGTCATTTCTGAAGATATTTATTTCATTTGATTAGTGATTCATTTACATCTGTCCCTCATTTTAAGGTCAACTGTCTCGTTTGAATATGTTGTAACTATTCCTTTACAAAATAAACCTTGAACATCTAATAGTTAAATCATAGTGTAAAAGCAGGTGAGCTGGTTCTACTTGTTTGGCCATTTTCTGTTTTGTGGTAGAAAACTAATGGGTCGAGCATAACACAAATAACCCTGTTACCCATAGATAGACAGGCTAGAAATGTTTTAGCAACTAGATTTGTTTGTGTGAAGCTTGCATTCAATTGCCACTCCCTGTTGCACACAACAAGCTTCCATTCACACTGTCACGAGGGGATTTATGGCTGATTTATGATGAGATCGTCAACCCTGATACGATTAACCCAGAGAATTTATTCGGTTCTTAATAGGCACTAACTATAGTAATTTTTTTATTTAACCTCTTGAGATGGCAAAGTGTTGAACATGTGCTCTTTAGGACAGAATGTCAACATTTTGTGAAATCACAAGTTACACTTCTAAAAAGGCATCGAATTGGTGGAAGGACCCAGATACTGTACAGGTAAGATTGTAATCTCTTACCATTACTCCTTCAGCCCAATTCTACATTATGATAGTCTACTTATTCACAACAGATTTTCTGTACATTCATACATAAAGTTGTAAATTACAATCTAAGTACTGAGCTGATTTCTCAATAAATTGTAAGGCAAAGGTAGTAGTGCCACAAAATCACATTAAGTCATTGAGAACACAGGACAGAGAACATATTGTGCCACAAAGATAAGATTTTGGAAAAAAAGGATATACTGAAAATACCAAAGAAATTAAAGTATTCAAGTTTAGTATTCTCATTAAATAATCTTAAATATAATAATCATGTATTCATATCTATCAAACTACAAATCAAATATATATATTTTTGTGCTGTATTCTCTTGAGTCATAATAACATAATAACTACTTGTACTTCCCTTCTCACTGGTTAATACTAGCACCTATCAGTGTCCCTCCCTGAGATGTGTAGGGCGTGGCCCGTCCCAGCTGAGAGAGCGGGGTCTGCTCCAGCCGTGGTGGCCACATGGCAGGGGTCTGCGCTCCAGGGCCCTAAGGGCCACTCTTCTGGCCACCTCCGCAGCAAACGTGGCCCCCCTCCATGCCAGGCAGACACAGGCTGCGTCTGGGGCTAGCGCAGATGCAGATTGGCAGCCAGAGCCTTGCTCCTCCACAGGTTGTCTCCCTGACCTCTCAAGGTTCCTCTCGCAGTCAGAGCAGATCTGAGACAGAGCAGCGGCAGACAGAAACAGATTACTGTACATTCAAATAAAATACCGTCAATAGTCAGCCCTCAGAGCTCAGTGTTACTATTGGTATGTTGGCATCACCATGGACCTTAACTTTGCATATTTATCATCATGAATATTATCCATAGAATTACTGTTAATACATGACTCATTATGAGGTATCATTCACCTCCCACTGCAGAAATAGTGCCAATCATTCCCCTCCCTAATACTATCCCACTGTGTCCTCTGTTGGTGAGTTGATATCCATTTCCGTGTATTAACCTACCGGTACACTACTGAACAGGTCTCCTGCTGCTAGCTTGTCTCTGCTCTGGAACTGGCTCAGTTCTCTAAACTGCTGGGTCTCTCTAGAACGCTCCTCTTGGTGTGGGGTAGGGAGGGTCTCCCCACTGTAGGGGAGGAGAGGGCTGATGGTGGTCAATGGGTCAGAGTGGAGAGGATCTGCACTACCCACCTTAACCATGACCTCTATTGACTACAACTAGTTTAGCTTCACCTCACTGCATGTATCCATGTCAAAACAGCCTGTCTCATTACCTGATGGACCAAATGTTGATGGCTCTGTTTGTCAACAGCCCTCTAACCAAATGCAAATTCTGTCTGCTTATTTTGGTAAACCTTCCACGATGTCCCAATCCCTGTTAAGCTTCTTGTTGACCGCGTCTGCCAGCTTTGTGTACACAACTGGCTCCTCGGATATTCCAGTCGCATCGTTAATGTGTGCCCTTTTGTGTCGTTTCAGTCCTCCGGGATAAACAGGCTCACAGATGCTAAATTATTCCAACACAGATAATTAGACGAAGAAACAATCACAAGTATGAATAATAATCTGCATTGGGAACATTAGAACTTTTAAAACATGGGAACAGGGGGGATTCTGGGCACCAAGGGAAATGAGCTTATCAAATAAAGCTTGGAAAATGTGCAGTGAATGAAATAAGTCAATCATTTTAATGTGAGAGAGGAGCCCTGAGGAGAATAAATAAGCAATCGCCACATCATGCAGGGAGAACAAATGAGCATGGCGCACAATTAGGCAAGGTCACATTCTGCTGGAGCTGTGAGCACGGGGTGCGCTAATGAGCTCCCTGTGTGTGTGTGTGTGTGTGAGTGTGTGTGTGTGTGAGTGTGTCTACTGTGTGCAAGAGTCCTGAGGGAGGAAGAAAGGAGAGAAGAGTAAGAAGTCAAAACCTCTTTCCATCAAAATTCTGATGATGTACAGGCTCCTTTAAGGCAGACAGATAAGGCGAGGGACAGGCTTGAAAGTGAGAGGGCTATCAGACATCTGGGCCAAGTAGACATGTAGTCAGGCAGGCAGTCAGACAGACAGAGCAATAGGCAGGTGTGTCAGCCAGACAACAGGACGTTCAGCAGGAGCCACGTCACAGGCTTTCAAAGGAAAATCAAAGTTATTAACTATTCAATCACATGAAGGGGAGGTGAAGGTGTGAAAGGTTGCAGACCAAAGCACTTTCTCTCCCGCGCATTAAGAGCCTGGTCCAGCGCTTCGGTGCTCTGTGTGGAAGAGAAATAGATTGCCTCCCAGGAAGACGACTGCTCACACAGTCTCTTTTCACCCTTTTCTCCTGTAATAACCGCAATCTGCTGTGAAAATCTAATCCCAAGTACCATTTACACTGCATCTAGATAACTTCTGCTTGGGAAAGCGGATGACATGAATATTTAATTTGCTGATATCCAAATAAACAGCACAAGCCATCAATCAGCAGGCCTTCTAACAGGAAGTGAACTGGAAAGGGACATTGATAATGAACACCATGCGTAGAAGGAAATGCACATCTCACATCAGCTGCATGCCTTTATTAATGGCTACTGGCCATTAGGGCTGGGAATTGCCCGGCACCTCGCCATACGATATTATTGTGATACTTAGGTGCTGATACGATGTGTACTGCGATTCTCACGATTCTATATGTATTGCGATTCGGTATTTGTGATCAAAACTCGTTTTCTCATGACTCTCGTCACTGCAGCAGACAGTCACGAGAGTCATGAGAAACGATTTTTGATCAGTCATGGAGATAAGTGCAGAATTCTTTTGCTCCCGCATTAAAAAGAAAATTAAGAAAAAATACTGGTGTTTTGGTGTAGGTACAGCCAACTAGCGCACAAATTATATTGCGATATGGTCAAAACGATACGATAGAAAATGATATCCTGATATGTAACTGTATCGATATGCACTAAAACTCCTAGTCATCCTCATCTACAACACACTGCAGTGTACATGGCCCTTACAATCACCAGTGTACAAGTGTACAAACACTCTAAATGTGGATAACCCCACCCGTATGACATATTTATGACAACAAATCAGGCATGAATACTGTCCTTCATTTAAGTAATAGCTATATCCTACTCTCTCTCTCTCTCTCTCTCTCTCTCTCTCTCTCTCTCTCTCTCTCTCTCTCTCTCCTCTCCTCTCCTCTCCCTGTCCTCTCCCTGTCCTCTCCCTGTCCTCTCCCTGTCCTAATTCTCCCTCCTCAGTGGCAGATAAGAGGATCAGAAGTCCCTCCATATGCACACATATCTATGGAGTGGATGTCAGGTCTCAGCTTGGCTCTAGCTCTGAAAGCCCTGGTAATGACACTTAATGAAAGCTGGGGAGCAGAGCCAGGCATGCATAAGGAAGGAGAGGCCCAGTGTCCCCCCACAGCACCCTCCTCCTCCCATCAGTCCTGCTCAGGCCCTCAGACACCATAAATAAACAAACGCGGTGCATGCGTGAGAATGGACGACTGTTCCCTCTGCTCCTCTCATGCCATTCACTTATTTATCTATTTATTTGTATTTACTCTCTCTCTGGCTGCTTTTAGCGCTCCTCTGTGTTCTCCCAGCTCCCTACAGGCTTCCTGGATGTCCTGGAACATTAGCTGAGTGAAGTCGCAGCCATCCAGTGGGCCTTTATGGGCTGAGTTGGCATCTGCCCTCCATCGGTATCAGGCAAGGCAACACACACAACACACACACACAAACACTTATTAGCCTACAGTACGCTCTCCAGAGCAACGTCCACCCAATGCCTCAGTGCTCCTCAACTTCATATTGCAACTTTTTTAACTGTTTTTTTAACACTCAGCCAACCAGTTAAACTAACTGTTCTTTCAAAGCAGGTTTTAAGTTCTAAAGGGTCTTTTGTACATTACCCACCTTGCGTAAGACGTTTGAGAGAGCTCAGTGTGGCGTGCTGTAAGTGACAGCATGAGGATGAGGTTAGGGCCATGATGAGTGTTGAGGCTCCGTTATCAGAGCAAACACAGGGAATGATGGGATAGAATAGATCCCACTCACTACAAGCCTCTAATCAGCACAGTCAGCACAGGGCTCTGATTGGGTTCACACAACCAAGCTAGTCTCTTCCTCTCTCCCTCCCTCTATCTCACACTCAACAAACGTTATCCCACCAATCAGCCCTAACTTTACCTCATTTCAATTTAGGAGGAAATCAGACGGGAACGTATTACAGGGAAATGCCAGTGAGCACAGGACTGGCTTACTTTAAAGCGAGGAGGTATAGGCAGGGCGAAATGAGACGGCTTCAACTGTCAAACAACCAAATGGAGCACAATTTCACCAATAAATCGCCTTTTCTCAGCATGACATATAAAATGCAAGTTCAATTTAAAAAATGTATAGTCGGTACCATGGCAATGTGTGGGTGATGTCTGTCTGAGTGTCTAGACTCGTTTCTGAAAACAGACATGACTAAGACCTGGCTGGCCCAGAGGAGAGGTGATCGTGTCCTTGGATGGCTCTGCCTGCCTGCCTGTCCATCTGTCGGTCTGCCTATCCACCAGTCCACCTGTGCTTGCCTCTCTGTTTGTCTGTCTGCTGTCTCTGTTAGGTGGGACGATCAGACCTGATAGGAGGCCAGACTAGAGGTCATCTCTAAGCCCTCCTCCAGTCCGACCTCTAAGCCCTCCTCCAGTCCTCAGAGTCAGAGCACCAGGCTTTTGATTACCACCGTCCATAGCCACCTCTAGGATTTCCCGCCTGACTGCACAAATGCATCTTCGTTGTTAACAAGCTGCAGTGGTCCTGTGGGGCAGGAAGGGCCGGTGGCGTCTGGGCCCAGGCGTGAGGAGACTGCAGTGGGGGTCACCCAGGGTGCGGAGGGGGAACTCGGAACAGCGAAACTGTTCTACTCTGAGAGATGGAGAGAGTGGCTGAGACAGGCTGGGCTGCATTAAAGGGGGGTGGGGATTTGAAACACCAATCTGCAGGCTTCTCAGAGGCTCTCAGGCCACTGATTTCACAGCCGGACGACACGGACCATTAGCCCCAAGAAACACAGAGAGGCCTATGCTAATCCCAGAACAACAGAAATCAACATGGCTGCCAATAGCTCTTATGAGTTACAGACGGGCTCCCGCTCTTAACCAATACTGTCTGAAATGTGTTGGTGATTGTTGCTATTGACCCATGTCTCAGCTCTACTCTAGAAACACACAGAGAGGAATTCACTCAGTCCGGGAAGTCACTGCTTTGTCACTGATGCTGTCTCTAGAGCCCCAGCAAAGAAACTAGTGAGGAGTTAGAGGACATGTAGTCATTTGCGTCGTATGGACCTGCTGCAGCTTGTTCCTGGAGAACTGGGAAGTTGCCAGGTGATGGACTAGAGCCAAGCCCACTGATCCAGTGTCTCAGGTCAGTGTCAGTGGTACAGTACTCACTCTGTGTGGAGCAGCTGGACAGGAAGTCTGGCCAGGGCACTGCGCTGGTGCTGCTCACTCATACCGGCTTGAGAGGCCTGACACAAAAACAAGTGACATTACGCAATAGAAAGGAACAATGCTCTTCAATTAGTGTTGTTATATTACAGTATATCAGGGTTGTAAATGTGTGGAGGTCTGACAGTGTTATCCAGTGTGTGTAACTGTGTATGGTACGTACCCTGAACCTCTCGGCTTCAATCCTGCTCTCATCCAGCTCAGCCTTCAGCCTCTTCATCTCCTCCTGCAGACCCTCCACACTCTCCTGCAGGTGACTGGACACACAGGTAATAAACCGGGTCAAAACTCCTGGGTGGCTCCATTTACACTTATTTCACAAGTATAGCATGTTCCCTGCTCCATCTAATCTAAAGCCACCTAAAGCCTGTACACTTGTTAACCAGTGCTCGAAACATGGGGACCTGATCATAATAAAAAATTGGGTGGTTTGAGCCTTGAATGCTGATTGGCTGACAGCCACGGTATATTTAAGCATTAAGGTCTGAGCTCTTGGCCATGGTATATTGGCAAGATATCACACCCCCCCAGGCCGTATTGCTTAAACATAGCACCATTTATCACTATCATGTCTCCTGTGAATAAAATAAATCAACAATGTGAGTCGAACAATAACAGGGCAGGCTGGATGTGTGTGGAAGAGCTCTTACTCCTTCTCTGCAGTGAGATGGATGATCTTTTTGCTCTGGTCTTTGATCTTAAAGTTCAGTTTTTCATTGCCTTGCCTGTCGACAGGGTTAAGACAGGGTTAATGCTGCGTAGTGAATGTAGAGTAGAAAGTGACTGGGTATCAGTGTGTGTGTGGAGTTAGGTATGCTCTTACTTCTGCTCCTTCACCCACTGGTTGACGTTGGTTACCACCAGCTCACTCTCCCTGTGTAGAAGAGAACTGTCTGAACGAGCATTACCCAGAGACTGGCGCAACACCTCCACCTGAGACAGCGAGGGGGGGGGGGGGTAGAGAGTAGAGAGAGAGAGAGAGAGAGGAGGTAATGAGAGTCTACAACTCTAACAGTGTCTATCTGACATATCTGGAGGTTTTAAGGGTTCACTACCTCATTAGCTGCTGTGCTGTACTTGTGCTCCATGGAATGGAGCTGTGAGTGTAAGGCATCCACCTGAACAGAGACACATGAACAAACCCCTGCTGCACATTGTAATGGCTATACAGCTCATTTTCCATTGAGAGGTGATTACTAACGATGCTGTTTGGCCTTTCTGTGCCAGTGCAAAGTGTGAGGATATATGTCATAACTAGAGCCAAGAGGTTTTCATGAGCACATCAATTGATCAGGAAATCTTTGGGCCTAGTTACACAGTAAGGCTACCGGCTATAATAAGGGCCCAGAGTTTTTCCTGATCAGTTCACATGCTCAGCAAAACATCCTATCTCTAGTCATAAACCCTACCAGAATGTCCCCAGAACCCATTGTGCAAGTGTGTGTCTGACCTGGGCCACCTTGGCATGGTAGTTCTCTTTGAGAGAAGCCATCTCCACTTTCATCAGCACCACCTCCTCCTCCCGGATCTCCAGGGCTACCAGCTGCTCCTGGCCCCAGCGCTGAGACCTCCCCAGCTGGGCACTCAGCTCTGCCAGCCTGTCCTCACAGGACCGAGTCTAGGTGAGAGAGGGATGATACCTGTCATTGGCATTTCCTAATATACTATTTGTTCTAATTTCTGAAGACTGATGGACCTTTAAAATGAATGATGAACAATGAGTCACAGCAACATGCATTGTATATTCATGAGTGTTTCCTATAACCCTGCCCAGGTAGGAAACTGGGCTGGGACACACAGAGGCTGTGCAGTGTTCACATCCCCCGTCCTATCCCCTGCCTGCTTGGCTGGGACACACAGAGGCTGTGCAGTGTTCACATCCCCCGTCCTATCCCCTGCCTGCTTGGCTGGGACACACAGAGGCTGTGCAGTGTTCACATCCCCCGCCCTATCCTCTGTCTGCTTGGCTGGGACACACGGAGGCTGTGCAGTGTTCACATCCCCCGCCCTATCCTCTGTCTGCTTGGCTGGGACACACGGAGGCTGTGCAGTGTTCACATCCCCCGCCCTATCCTCTGTCTGCTTGGCTGGGACACACGGAGGCTGTGCAGTGTTCACATCCCCCACCCTATCCTCTGTCTGCTTGGCTGGGACACACGGAGGCTGTGCAGTGTTCACATCCCCACCATAATGACCTTTCCACAAGCCCAGGGAGCACGCAATGCAGAGGAGAGGCAATACATGTAATGAAAGAAGCAAAGGCAATTAAAGTGGTGTGTGTGTGGGGAGTGGGGGTGAGCCTGACTGGAGGCTCCGAACTGCAGTACTGCAGCTCTGTATTCCCCCGAACCCCTGTGTGACAGCATCGCAACCCCAGTCTGATCATCCTCTTGCTGCGTTCACCTGCTAATCCGGACAGGTTTAGGACAGCCATGCACACACTCACAAACCCCCCCCCCATCTAAGATACACATACGTACATTATGTAGATACACATCAAGCACATAGAAAACACAGACACCACACACTGATGTTAACACATTCACACACGTAAACACACACACGTTTAGGTGTGTGAAATGAGTTGCTCTCCCCCAGCCCAGTGTCTTCCCTCCCCAGAACCCAGCCATACCACACGGCCAGAGAATCATTACTCCCTTCCTCTGATCCCACCAAGCAACCAGCAATTATTTATAAAAGTGGAAAGTAAAAACAGACAACCAAACACACACACACACACACACACACACACCCTGCTGCACATAATCATTATTTTTTGTGGGACGGGTTGTACGGGGAGGGGGCAACTCGCACTTCATTTTCTCTGGCGGAGTTTGCTGACCGCAAAATGACAAGGATCCTCTTCCTAAACCAATTAAGAGGGCAGAGCGCCGCTGTTACCATGCAACATTGACAGCACTTAAGGAGGATGACGTGAGACCACAGCGATGAGCCACAGAGATGTGCCCTCGACTAAACACACATACAAACACATTGTAGAGAGGTTTGGCACTGCAGGACAAGCACACACAGCTCGTATGTGCCTGTGTACACAAACAAAGTGCTTTGGATTTGTCACAATACAAACACAATGCTTAGAATATTTAAACCATAAGGTCTCTTAGACATTTTCACATTTTCAATTGAAAACCTGTTACTACATTTCTGTACTGTATGAGGCCTTAGAGTATCTCAGATAAACTGTGATTTATATTTTGGCTATTATGTGAGGCAGTTCCTCTAAGCAAAACTGTGTGTGTGTGTAAATGTTTGTGTCTTTGCAAACCAAACTCTTTCTCTATGTATGTATGTATGTATGTATGTATGTATGTATGTATGTATGTATGTATGTATGTATGTATGTATGTATGTATGTATGTATGTATGTATGTATGTATGCATGTATGTGTGTGTGTATGAGTGTATGAGTGTGTGTGTGTGTGTGTGTGTGCTGTACATGCAAACTCTTTCTCTGTGTGTGTGTGTGTGTGTGTGTGTGTGTGTGCTGTATATGCAGACTCTGTGGGGGTCTGGGAGAGAGGTCTCATTATCCAATCAGCTTTAGGAATACAGCCCCGGACACAGAAAGGGCACTGCTACAAGTCACACCTCTTTTCTCTACAACAGAACCTGCTCTCTCCTGTAGTGGTCAATTAGTGTACAGTGCGACCTGTGGAGGTTAAGTCTCTACTTCAGAGGGGCTGTGTGCTCCACACTAATGACCAGGCATTCTAAGGGTGTAGTGTTCATTTCCAGCCCTGGGTATATATTACACTAGATAACCCCCTTTCCTATTATACAACACATAAGGTTGAAAGATTGAGCCATCACACTTCTAATCATGTGATGGTGTAGTGGTTGGATACAGGCTATAACAGTCTAGGATTTCATGTGAGGTTATCTAGTCCATGACCTAATGGTTGGATACAGGCTATAACAGTCTAGGATTTAATGTGAGGTTATCTGGTCCATGACCTAATGGTTGGATACAGGCTATAACAGTCTAGGATTTCATGTGAGGTTATCTAGTCCATGACCTAATGGTTGGATACAGGCTATAACAGTCTAGGATTTAATGTGAGGTTATCTGGTCCATGACCTAATGGTTGGATACAGGCTATAACAGTCTAGGATTTAATGTGAGGTTATCTGGTCCATGACCTAATGGTTGGATACAGGCTATAACAGTCTAGGATTTCATGTGAGGTTATCTGGTCCATGACCTAATGGTTGGATACAGGCTATAACAGTCTAGGATTTAATGTGAGGTTATCTGGTCCATGACCTAATGGTTGGATACAGGCTATAACAGTCTAGGATTTCATGTGAGGTTATCTGGTCCATGACCTAATGGTTGGATACAGGCTATAACAGTCTAGGACTTAATGTGAGGTTATCTGGTCCATGACCTAATGGTTGGATACAGGCTATAACAGTCTAGGATTTAATGTGAGGTTATCTGGTCCATGACCTAATGGTTGGATACAGGCTATAACAGTCTAGGATTTCATGTGAGGTTATCTGGTCCATGACCTAATGGTTGGATACAGGCTATAACAGTCTAGGACTTAATGTGAGGTTATCTGGTCCATGACCTAATGGTTGGCTGTCCCAGACAGACTAAATAGCTTTTTTGCCCGCTTTGAGGACAATAAAGTGCCACTGACACGGCCCGCAACCAAAACCTGCGGACTCTCCTTCACTGCAGCCGACGTGAGTAAAACATTTAAACGTGTTAACCCTCGCAAGGCTGCAGGCCCAGACGGCATCCCCAGCCGCGTCCTCAGAGCATGTGCAGACCAGATCACCGGGGGCAAACTACCTGCCCTCCAGGACACCTACACCACCCGATGTCACAGGAAGGCCATAAAGATCATCAAGGACAACAACCACCCGAGCCACTGCCTGTTCACCCCGCTATCATCCAGAAGGCGAGGTCAGTACAGGTGCATCAAAGCTTGGACCGAGAGATTGAAAAACAGCTTCTATCTCAAGGCCATCAGACTGTTAAACAGCCACCACTAACATTGAGTGGCTGCTGCCAACACACTGATTCAACTCCAGCCACTTTAATAATGGAAATTGATGTAAAAATATATTACTAGCCACTTTACTTTAAACAATGCTACTCAATATAATGTTTACATACCCTACATTACTCATCTCATATGTATTTGTATATACTGTACTCTATATCATCTACTGCATCTTTATGTAATACATCTTTATGTAATACATGTATCACTTACCACTTTAAACTATGCCACTTTAAACTACTTATCACTTGCCACTTTAAACTATGCCACTTTGTTTACATACCCTACATTACTCATGTCATATGTATATACTGTACTCGATACCATCTACTGCATCTTGCCTATGCCGTTCTGTACCATCACTCATTCATATATCTTTATGTACATATTCGTTATCCCTTTACACTTGTGTGTATAAGGTAGTAGTTTTGGAATTGTTAGGTTAGATTACTCGTTGGTTATTACTGCATTGTCGGAACTAGAAGCACAAGCATTTCGCTACACTCGCATTAACATCTGCTAACCATGTGTATGTGACAAATCAAATTTGATTTAATTTGACAGTGTCAGATCTAGAACCAGATCAGTGGTTATCGGATATTGACAATGAAATGGATGGTTATTGGTTAATTGCCATGAGGATGAATGGAAATGTTGATGTGTAGATCCTTCTCTCTCACCTCGTCCAGTGACTGTCTGCTGGCAGTGCGTAGTCTGTGGAGCTCTGCAACCAGCTGCCTGGTCCTCTCCTCCTGGCCCCCTCTCTCCTCTGACAGCTGGGAGCTCCTCTGCTGCAGGCGGGACAGCTCACTACGTAGACCTGCAGCCTCACCACTCTGCTCAGCCAGCTGACCAGTTCCACCACACGCACAGCCGCACATCACAAAACAAACATCCACACAAAATATACATTGTTAGTCCCACTACACATTATTTTCTCCAGTCATTACCCTAAAACAAGTCGAGAGTTACTGTCATTTTAACGTCAGTATTTTCAATACATGCCTGACAGAGTACCAGTGTGTAAGCAGGGCACCCACCAGCTCCATGCTCTCTCTATGGGATGCCTGGGTGGAGGCCAGCTCCAGTCTCAGCTCTCTGAGGCTGTGTTGTGCTGCTGCAGTGTCCCTGGTCCCCTGCCTGCTGCTGGCCTGGGCCTCCTCTACACACTCCCTCAGCCTGGACACTGTCTCCTGAAGGACACTCATCTGGAGAGGAGAACACACACATGGAACATGGGCCCCAAACTACACATAAAATACACTCATATGGACAGTATGTAACTGTTACCTCGTGGCTGTGGCCCTCCCTGCTCTCCAGCTCCCTCCTGCACTGCTGCAGCTGAGCCTGGCAGGCTGTCTGTTCCTCCTGCAGCCTCTGGGTGGTGCTCTGCAGCTCTACCACACAATCCTGCAGGCACCCCACAGTCCTCTCCCGCTCCCTCAGCTGTAGGACAGACAGGAGACACACCCCTATCAGAGCTCCCATCAGGTGTGTGTGCCACTGTGTGTATATGAAGCTCAAGGATAGATGGGACTAAATCTGACAATCGCAGCGCCATCTTAACTCTCTGTTCCAGGATTAAGTAACATGGATGGGCAAATAGATGAGAGATCTGCACTTATATGCATGACAGATTTTAAATTGGGATTAAGGAGATTAATTTCAGGCCGTAATTGAGTGAGAAACTTTTTGATCAGATTGATTTAACTTTCTAAAGATATGAATTATGTGCTTCAATTAAATTTCCTAGCAGCTGAACAGTTGGTAAATTGCTGCGGTTCAAGCTTGTATCCCTTTGGCTGGTGGAAAACTATCATTTCACAAAATTCCTGACGTGTGCAGATCTGACTCATTTCTCTTGCTTCCTTGGGGGTTAAAAAAAGAATTACTATTTTTGAAACACAAATTCAGAGACGGAAACTAATTCAATTTGCGAACATGGCTGGAGGGGGAATATGAGTGGATTGTAGATGAGTGTAGCCAGGCTTCAGTCAGACACTATGTGAGGAGAAGACGCTCTCCTGATGAATGGATAAACAACATCCTGTAAAGACAAAAAATGCCCTTTGAAACGTTTAACTGTCAGCAAGCACAGGTTTAATTCATGAAAGCTCACTGACACTAATTATTTGTGTTGGAAAATTGCCTTTAGTCATAAATCAACAGACAAACACTACAGTATGATTAACATATGTTGTGTGAGTGTGACATGCATTAGCAATATGTGTGAATTTATTGACTGCATATTTCTAGTTGAGCGCTAGTTTTGGGATACATTAGAATGTGTGTGAAAGCACCTGGTTGAGTGCTGAGTTGTTGACTGCACATGTCTAGTTGAGTGCTAGTTTTATATACATTATTATAAACTGGTTGGTTCGTGCCTGAATGGTGATTGTCTGACAGCCATGGTATATCAGACCACGGGTATAGCAAAACATTTATTTTTGCTGCTTTAATTACATTGGTAACCAGTTTATTATAGGAATAAGGCACCTCTGGGTTTGTGGTATATGGCCAATATACCACGGCTAAGGGCTGTATCCAGGCACTCTGCGTTTCGCCGTGTCTAAGAACAGCCCTTAGCCGTGGTATATTGGCCATATTCCACAAACCCCAGAGGTGCCTTATTGATTAATAATAGTGTTTGAATCTACCTGGCTGTGAGCTGCTTCCATGCTGGTTCTGAGCTGGTTTCTCTCTGACTCCAGCTGGGCCTCTCTCTCCCTGGCCCCCTGGTTCCTCTCCTGCAGCTCCTGCTGCCTGTCCTGCTCCTGGGACAGCTCTGCCCGCAGTGCCCGGCTGGCATCAGCCTGCTCCTGCAGCTGGCACACAGAGAGACGACCACAGTCATACAGCCAACCAACCGACCACATGTTTACAGGCAATATTCTGAGGTTAGGCTACATTTACATTTTAGTCTTAACATAGGGGTTCCCAAACCTTTCCAGCCGGGGCCCCCCTTCCAGCATTGAGGAACATCTCACGCCCCCCCTGAGCACGTGCCACGTCTATTTCTATGGGCAAATCAATATATTGATCTAGCGTAACGGGCCAACCTCTTTTCACGCCACTTTGATACAAAGTGATTTTCGTAGCAGGTTAGGAGAGCATTTTCGCTAAACCTAACTATTTTCCTAACCTTAACCTCAGTCGCCTAACCAGCTACGACAAATTCACTTTGGTATTGAAGTGGCGTTAAAAGACTGTTCCTCTAGAGTAACAGACCCTAAGTGACTGGGAGAGGCTCCCAAAGGTGGTGACTGGTTTCAGGACACTGTTTGTAGGAACCTGTTGGTTGATTGGATAGCTTTATGTGTTAATGTTGGGTCTTACCTGCTGCTGTAGAGTCCTGAGTGTGTCCTTGGTGTTGGTCAGCTCTGCCTCCAGCTGCTGAGTCCCCTGCTGGTGTGTGTTGGCCTCCTGCTGAGCACTGAGCTGGGCCTGCCTGCTTTCCCCTGCCTCCTTCTTCAGACTCTCCACCTGGGTCCTAATACACACACACAGCCAGACACACCGTCAGTCAGGGGCTCCCAGTCTTTAAATGACCACTACTTTCAAACTGGCATGTTTGATACCTCTCTCTGCCAACGCTACCCCCCACATGCTGTAAACTTTGTTTTCACTCTTGTTCACATTTTCAAAATCAAAGGGAATTTAATTTATCTTGTGATGTATTGCGAGAAACGTAATCATTGGAGAGTAATGCGTGTGTGTTTGTGTCTGCCAGATTTAATCTGAGCAGGCAAGCCTGAACATTTAATGAGAGGACGTTGCACTAATTCTGTCTGTGCGGTGCTTTGCGGTGTGGCATGGTGTAGTGGGGCGAGCGTTGGGCTGATGGGGCACCGGGGTGTGAGGGATGGGATCAGAGCTGTGTGTGTGAGGGATGGCCAGGGCCTGTTTACCGCCAGGTGAAGCAGCTAATCAAATCACAGAGAGCGGCCCCGTTCAGTGCCCTCTCTCCCTGAGACATTAACTCAGACCACAGCCAAGCATCAAAGCCCTCGCCTGCCCAGGGAGGGACACACCACGCGTTAGGGAGGGTGATGAGGGACACACCAGCAGAGTGTGAAGGGGGAACTTATACTGTACGTAGAGCAAAGTTTGAGGGTGGCGTTCCCTAGGGACATGTTCTACCAAGGAGTTGCCCCTCCTCTCTGCCGATATCCATCCGAGAAGCAACACCTTTAGACAGTCTAAGACAAAGAGAGAACGAGCGATATCGAGGAGGTGGGCGGGGGTTGAGGGGTAAAGCCCTTCCCGGAGTGAGTGAGTGTTTGAGAGTGTGTGTGTGTGGGGGGGGGGGGGCAGAGCCTTCTCAGTGCTCACCTCCCTCTCCCATTGACAAGGCGGCCGCAGTAACAGCAAATCGATGGCTCGTGAATCCCCTGCATCCCCCCTCTCCAGTCTGATCAATATCCCTGGCAATTAGAATCCCCTATCTGCATGGCTGTGGGGACCTCTGGGTGGCTCGCCAGCCCACAAACACCCAATTTAGTCCTCAGCCTATCACTTAATTACTAAATCCTCCCTAATGCCTATTGGCAGGCAGTGGGCGCACTCCAAGCGGCGGGACGGCTGACTGAACAGGAGACCTTTGGCAAGGTGTTGGTTAAGATGCTCCCATCTCGCTTCTCCTGGCCAGTTAAACATCTGATTTCACAAGAGGGCCCCGACCTGGAATGATCTGCCTATCGAGCGGCCGGAGCACACACAGCCCAGATGGACAGGGGGGAGGAGGGGGAGAGCGGGGGAGGCAGCGTGCCAAGGGTCACAAAGCCAAAACACTTTTCTCTATTTCTCTCAGCCACTAAGATACAGACAAGGTTGAGAGTGTGTGTGAGGCACAGTGGGTTTCTAAACACATTTAACATCAGATTTTCATCAGATCACATTTTCTTCACAGGCATTATGTAGAGTGATTGTTTGAGAGGCTTGTCTGAGTCATAAAGACACTGTGGCCTTACTGACCAAAAGGTTCAGTTTGGATCTAAATGGGAATAAGATAGTCTTACAGGCTCATGGCAATCAGTAAATACTCAAGTCACTGTTGAAATAATGGCTCAGTGAAATGTGAAGGATTGTGGTTAAAGACAGGGTTCATGACATGCTGTGTGCTAGGTGGTAGAGGGCTGCAGGTCCCAACAGAGATCATTGAGTCGCGGTCGGCATTTTTCATCCTGCATTCATCATTCATCAGACAGACAACTTTGGGATGAATTTTGATGAATCTTTCCAAGGAAATTAACTTAAATATAATTAGGCTATAATTTACTACACTGCCTAGTAATAAATATTGATCACCCATATTATTTTGTCTCTGTCTGAAAATCGTCCCGATCCTAAAAGGTAGGCTATTAAACGTAGCTCAAGAGAAAATGCAAGTGTCCTCTCTCTCTCTCCAACTCTGCTCTCTTCAAACTATGTCTAACCTATTGGCTGATATAGCCCAGTAATACTGATAGCCTAATATAATGGAGAATGTGAGGATCTCTGATAATTTAACCTATTTCTTAGGTTATTTTTGCACATTCTGATATTGACTATAGAGCGCAAAATTGCTAGGACCATGGCTAGCAAACTAGCTGCATCCCATACACCTAAAATAACATTGCGGGACTGCGGTTGGGTTCGGGACCAGTTCTTGCGGGAGCAGGTGGGAGTTAGACAGAAAGCCAGCGGGAGCGAGTAGGTGTAGTATGAAAAGCTGCGGGTGCAGGTGGGAATGGCATGAATAAATCAGTCATGCGCAGACCTCTACTTGGAGTCAGATAGAGACAGACAGTCAGAGGGCTTTAGGGGCCCCAAAGCCCTGTAGAGTACCTGTAGCCCTGCAGCTCATGTTCTGTGGTGTGGAGTCTCTCCTTTAAGGTGCGTAGCTCTGCCTGTAGCTTCCTCTGGGCCTGCTCTGCCCTCACCACCTCTGCCACCCGCTCTGCCAGGTGTTCCTGTGCTCGATGCTGCCCCCCCTCCACCAGCAACACCTTCTCCTCCTGACGAGCCAGGTCCTGGGCTGAAACACAGACACATAGCATATTTTGATCATTTACTATCAACAACGCTATTATATTACATATTTTATCTGTTATCTTGTGTGCTGATTTGCCCTTCTTCTGCATCCATGCATGTTCTGTTATTTCTTATTTTTATGGTCCCTCTGTTAGTATGCATGTGTGAGTGAGAGTGAGTGTCAGACAAAAGGCCCCAGGCTGTGAATTGATGGGCTGTTTCATTGCTGGCTAGCTGCTGAGGCTTCTGGGGCAGGCAGGACGTAAACAGGTGACCATCTCAGACTGCTCATTAAAGTCAGCCCTAGAGGCTGCACTGCTGCTGCTGCCACTACAACCATGTCACTCTCCTCTTCCCATCAGCATCACTCTCATTCCTTCTTCCTCATGCCTCTTCTGCTTTTTGCTCATGCCTCTAACTGTTTTTAGAACCTATTCTCCACCAAGGGAAGGAGAGAGAGAGACAAACAGACAGACAAATAGAGACAAAGCAAGATAGAGAAATAGGGAGAGAGAGAGCTACAAATGTACCTGACTACACTCTGAAACACGACTCCACCTGTATAGACACCAGTCACTCAGCTCACCCCCCAGGACTGTGTCCTCCTCCTACCCGTGTCCCTGCAGCGTCCCTGGGCCTCCTTTAGTTCCTCCCTGAGGGTCATCAGCTGGGTCCTGAGAGAGCCACACTCAGCCTCTCTCTGCTGTCCTTCCCTCCTGGCCCTCTGGACGTCAGCCTCCAGGCCCCTGACTGCAGCTGCCTGCCGCTCCACCTCCACAGCCCGACTCCTCAGAGTCTCCCGGGCCTCCAGCAGGTCAGCCTCCGAACGCCTCAGGAGGTTATCCCGCTTCTGCACCGCCTGGGAGGGAAAAGAGAGAAGGCTCAGTCAAAGTGTGAGTGAATGAACATATACTCCTGTGTGTGTATCTTCTTACCCAGAGTGTTCCATTTATGTGTGTGTGCGTGTTTTCCACTTTCTGAAGTTCTGAGTGAGTATGTCAGTGAGTGAGTAGGTGAATATAAGCTCTTTCTATCCTATCCTCCAGGTATGTTGGAGGTGAGGGGGCCTGGCCTGGCATCATGCCACAGTGTGTACCTGCTGTCTCTTGGCACACTGGGTGTGGGCGGCCTGCAGGTCCTGCTCCAGCCTGGCAGCCCTCTGCTCTTGAGCTCCCACCTCCTCCAGCCTGCGCTGGCCCTCCATCATGGTCTCTGCCTGGAGCTGCCTCCCAGCCTCTTGCAGCCGCAGCACCTCTGCAGCACACACAGTATACCGTAAACACACACATGGATGGATACACACACCCACAATGCAGTAAAAAATAAACTATGTATTCTATCGTAAACACAAAGTTATTGGTTGAGTTGTGTCATGCCCTCCACACCTGCCACAGTGCTGTCCTTGAGCTGGGTGAGTCTGGACACCTCCTCTCTCAGCTGACGAACCTCCGACTGGCACACACTGAGGTCCTGGCTAGCCTGGGCACACTGCTCCACGGTCTGGGAGAATGCCTACACACACACACGCGCACGCACACCTGTCACACACCTATGACTATGCCTGAGGGGAACGGGCGGACCAAAGCCCCCCCCAGGACATCTCCACACCTGCTCAAGCGCGTTCAGTGAAGCGCCTGCCCCTAATTTGGCATTTCCACCATGACGGCATATGTATCAGAGTGTGGAGGAAGTGTCCTGTGTTAGGGGAGCACCTATCTGACAGGTGTCACATCCAATCTGCACAGACCTACTGATGTTTTAACTATTCAATTAACCAGCCAACTGCACTGTGTGGCTGCCATGACATATTTACCTAAGATAACTTGTGTGTGTGTGTGTGTGTGTGTGTGTGAGCACAGGCAGCTGACAGGTCAAAACATGTCACTGTCACTCTTCCTCCAGTAGAGTGTGTGTGTGTGTATGTGTGCCAGCCATCTCCCCAATGCTCTCAGAGCCTATCAAGCCAAAGCCAACAGCTTTGAGTGAAATATGTACATAAACATTAAGTTAAAAAGTATAATTCAGCCATGTTGTGGAGGGAAGATCCTGCCATCTTCCCCCTTCATCTCAGACCATTAAAATAACGAGTTGTCACCAGGCTCTGCTTTCACTACCTCCTGATGCTGACACCCGTCAAGACAAATCTAGATTTCATGGCCACTTACAGATGTATAAATAGTCAAACGAGGTGCTCTAATCATCTATAAAACGCAGCTAAAAGGTTGCCAGAAGATGGCGGGCATCGTGGGCCAGCCGGGCTGGGTAATCAATCTGGGCTGAGTCGGAGTGGAGCGGGGAGCGGTGGCCGCGTGCGTTAGGAGCAGGGCAGTAAATCACGTCAGCGTAGTGCGGGCGCTCCTCTGACACGCCAGCCACTCCAGCTGACACTGGGCCTGTTTGACAGCCTGATGGATCGCCCCGCTACACTCCATTAAAGGCAAACGGGCACACGCACGCTGACATAACAAACAATTAGTCACCGTGGCCGTTATGGACCTTGGTTGGTGCGGGTCGGCGTCTGTCTGGCAATGGCTGCTCTGACTTCCTGTCTAGGGTCAATTTAAAGCCAGGGTTGGAATACACAGTGGAACTACAGTGAACTTACTGAACATACAGTAGGACCAAACTTTTAAGTATAGTTGATAAGTGAACTTTTAAAGACAATGACTTTCTCTGGTCACTGTGATTTCACTGGCCACAGTGACTGGTTGTGTTAGCAGGTCTCCAGCAAGAAGAGGTGAAGTGTTCTGCCCCTACTGTACCTGTTGTAGTTCCTGGATGCGGCAGAGCTGGGAGTCGTAGTCTGAGTCAGAGTGGATGTGACTGGCTCTGTAGACAGAGAAATCAGCTTGGCTCTTCACCACACTCTCCTCCTGTTCCTCCACCTGAGAGAGGCACACAGGAACAAACATAGTACACAGATATATCTGTTGACAGACCGGTACAGAATCACTGTCATGCGGTTGACTTTAGTAGGTCTCTCCTCCCATTTCCTTCCTGTGTTGTGAAGTTGAGTGTTGCGAGGTAGAGACAGAAGGACTGGCTGGAGCTCTGTGAGACTATGGTTGAAGGGCAGACTGCATGGGGTCCTCCTGTCTGACTGTGGGTGAGGCAGGCCGGGGGTCACTATGAGACTAAGTTTGGGGCTGAGGTGCTGGGTGAGTTCACACTAATGAAACAGAGACAGGCAAACAGTTTCCCCTCAGTCTTCCCCATCTGCATGCTGTGCTGGGCCTGATGGCTCGTGACTGGAGCACATTCTGCTTTTCACAGATGAGCCGGTCTGTCTGAGGCGCACACACACACAAACAAACACACAAAATGTCCTATCGGGTGTCGGTGGTTTGTCAGGATTACTTTGTGCTGCTGCACTTATAAAACACTCCCAAATGGCCTGTAAGTTTACGAGGATAATATATCTATCTGAATACGATGTTCCTCTCATTACCCACTGTTGTTTGTTGTCTATGTTTTCCAGACAGCCTTCACTGCAGTGTGTCTGTAGTGTTCATAAAGCCAGGGGCCGTTACAGGCAGGATGAAGATGGAGAGAGAGGTGAAATCAGCTGGTTGTATTGATGTCTCACAGCAGTCAGAGCGATCGGCTCATTAAATGAAATCAGACTCTCTACCTCCCTCTCTCACACAGACATACACACCCCCCAGTTTTTAGACAACACATGTAAACTTGGGAAAGAGGTAAAGAAACATTGGTGTGAAAAAATACCTTGGCAGGAAGTGATCACTTAAAAGGTATGCAGGTCAACACTCACACACACCACACACACACCGTGGGTCAGAGATAGAGACTGATGAACCGAGTGGGTGGTGTGTCGCCCTGTGTGCTCTAAGGACCCAGCTGAGGATGAGAGAGATCAATACTGTGTGTGTGTGTGCGATTGAGAGCTTCTGTGTTGCTAATGGAGCTCTGCTGTGTGGGAGGGATGTTGTTAGGGACTCAGGTGGTGTGTATACAGTGGAGAGGGAAGGCCTTGGTTACAGCAGTGGAGAGGGCAGGGTGAGAGCTGGAGGTGGTGGGAACGGCGCCTCCATTATGGGCGCCCCACTGGATCTCCAGCCACCTCCACACCACATAAACACTGAGCTCCACTGGGCATGGCCGCCATTATTTCAGCCACATATCGCATCCCCAGCATGATTTTCCACTTTGCTTCTTCCCTGCATGGAGCTGTCAACCACCCCGAGTCTCACACACACATGCATGCACACAACCACACACACCCAAACAAGTCCAAACATCAATCCTTCCTCTCCACTGCTCTGCCCATGTAATCCAGTCTTCCCCTCCTCTCTGCTTCCTCCTGCCAGCCATTAACGGTGGTGCTCTGTGCTGTGCTCTGTGCTGTCCAGGGAGCTCACACTGCCTGTGTTTTCTCATTGTGTTTCCTCCTGTATGGGGGCCATGAAGCCGATCAATAGGAATCAGTGAAAACACTTCCAGAGGTCCCCAGGCCTCCGACTCCCAGAGTGTTGTACCCTGTCTGACTCCATCCGTTTACAGATCAGCAGCAGAGATGGAGCCTTACCTACAGAGGTGTGGCACGACAACTGACCTGCATGTAGCTTCACTCACCTGAGAGGCCAGTTGGGTATACTACAGTGCTAGTACTACTTGACTGGCTTTGACTTCACCGCATGACTGGCACTGTTCTAGGTAGCAGGGGTAGTGAGCAGGACGAGTGGGCCTGACTGTGTAGGGGGAAACCACTGAGTGGACTAGTATGTTAATCTATGTTTGTAGTGGAAAGGGACTGATCAGCACAGTGTGACCGGGTTTGTCCGTGTCTGTGGACGAGTCTGTCATTGGGAAGCTACAGTCCTGTGGATGAGGCTCGGCCTGACTGACTGATCCACTGACCGATCTGCCTGACTGACTGGCTGGCCTAACTGGTGTGACTGACTGTCTGACCTGTCGTCTCAGTGCGGCAGTGTTGTCTCTCATAGTGCTGATGACCATCTCACACTCCTGGCTGTGTTTGCAGCTGGACTCCAGGTCTCTCTGGGTGTCTCGGAGGTGCTGGCTCAGGGCACTCAGGGCGTCATCCCCGCTCTCCAGCTGGGCACAGTGGGCCTTCAGCTCCCCCTGCAACACCAACGCCTGGGCACACAGACGCAGCACATGCTCGTCCCGCTCCACCACCTGGGACACAGGGACACGCAGGCAGGCACACAAACACACATACAAACAAGACATGCTATTAACACTCATAAATCAGGCCTGGAGATGTACGCAAGAACAACTCCTGGCAACATGGGTATAAACAGCAGAGATAAAACCACAACACATGGAGTGCTTGGGGCTATATGGTTCTATCTGCATTTTTGTCCAAATGGAGTTATTGACATGTTAATGTTCTCTACCTATATAGTGCTCTAAACACCCCAATTTATGTTGTGTAAAAAAAGAAATACTAGATAGAAATTGCTGACACCGTTCAAACCAATAGGGGTTTGTAAGTAACTTTAACACCAATCATCAGAACCTCTAGCAGACAGAAAATCTAACAGATAGAACCTCTAACAGATAGAACCTCTAGCAGACAGAACCTCTAGCAGATAGAACCTCTAGCAGATAGAACCTCTAGCAGACAGAACCTCTAGCAGATAGAAGCTTTAGCAGATAGAAGCTCTAACAGATAGAACCTCTAGCAGACAGAACCTCTAGCAGATAGAACCTCTAGCAGACAGATCCTCTAGCAGATAGATCCTCTAGCAGATAGAAGCTTTAGCAGATAGAAGCTCTAGCAGATTGAAACTCTAGCAGATAGAAGCTCTAGCAGACAGAGCCTCTAGCAGATAGAAGATCTAGCAGACAGAGCCTCTAGCAGATAGAAGCTCTAGCAGACAGAACCTCTAGCAGATAGACCCTCTAGCAGACAGAGCCTCTAGCAGATTGAAGCTCTAGCAGATAGAAGCTCTAGCAGACAGAACCTCTAGCAGATAGACCCTCTAGCAGATAGAACCTCTAGCAGATAGAACCTCTAGCAGACAGAGCCTCTAGCAGATTGAAGCTCTAGCAGATAGAAGCTCTAGCAGACAGAGCCTCTAGCAGATAGAAGCTCTAGCAGACAGAGCCTTTAGCAGATTGAAGCTCTAGCAGATAGAAGCTCTAGCAGACAGAGCCTCTAGCAGACAGACCCTCTAGCAGATAGAAGCTCTAGCAGACATAATCTCTAGCAGATAGAAGCTTTAGCAGATAGAAGCTCTAGCAGATAGAAGATCTAGCAGACAGAGCCTCTAGCAGATAGAAGCTCTAGCAGACAGAACCTCTAGCAGATAGAACCTCTAGCAGACAGAACCTCTAGCAGACAGAAGCTTTAGCAGATAGAAGCTCTAGCAGATAGAAGCTCTAGCAGACAGAACCTCAAGCAGACAGACCCTCTAGCAGACAGAGCCTCTAGCAGATAGACGCTCTAGCAGACAGAGCCTCTAGCAGATAGACGCTCTAGCAGACAGAACCTCTAGCAGATAGAACCTCTAGCAGACAGAACCTCTAGCAGACAGAAGCTCTAGCAGACAGAACCTCTAGCAGATAGACCCTCTAGCAGACAGAGCCTCTAGCAGATTGAAGCTCTAGCAGATAGAAGCTCTAGCAGACAGAGCCTCTAGCAGATAGAAGCTCTAGCAGACAGAACCTCTAGCAGACAGACCCTCTAGCAGACAGAGCCTCTAGCAGATTGAAGCTCTAGCAGATAGAAGCTCTAGCAGACAGAGCCTCTAGCAGATAGAAGCTCTAGCAGACAGAACCTCTAGCAGACAGAGCCTCTAGCAGATAGAAGCTCTAGCAGACAGAACCTCTAGCAGATAGAACCTCTAGCAGACAGAACCTCTAGCAGACAGAACCTCTAGCAGATAGAAGCTCTAGCAGATAGAAGCTCTAGCAGACAGAACCTCTAGCAGACAGACCCTCTAGCAGACAGAGCCTCTAGCAGATAGAAGCTCTAGCAGACAGAGCCTCTAGCAGATAGAAGCTCTAGCAGACAGAACCTCTAGCAGACAGAACCTCTAGCAGATAGAACCTCTAGCAGACAGAACCTCTAGCAGACAGAAGCTCTAGCAGACAGAACCTCTAGCAGATAGACCCTCTAGCAGACAGAGCCTCTAGCAGATTGAAGCTCTAGCAGATAGAAGCTCTAGCAGACAGAACCTCTAGCAGACAGACCCTCTAGCAGACAGAGACTCTAGCAGATTGAAGCTCTAGCAGATAGAAGCTCTAGCAGACAGAAGCTCTAGCAGACAGAACCTCTAGCAGACAGAACCTCTAGCAGACAGAGCCTCTAGCAGATAGAAGCTCTAGCAGACATAACCTCTAGCAGATAGAAGCTTTAGCAGATAGAAGCTCTAGCAGATAGAAGCTCTATCAGACAGAGCCTCTAGCAGATAGAAGCTCTAGCAGACAGAACCTCTAGCAGATAGAACCTCTAGCAGACAGAACCTCTAGCAGATAGAAGCTCTAGCAGATAGACCCTCTAGCAGACAGAGCCTCTAGCAGATTGAAGCTCTAGCAGATAGAAGCTCTAGCAGACAGAGCCTCTAGCAGATAGAAGCTCTAGCAGACAGAACCTCTAGCAGACAGGACCTCTAGCAGACAGAGCCTCTAGCAGATAGAAGCTCTAGCAGACATAACCTCTAGCAGACAGAAGCTCTAGCAGACAGAGCCTCTAACAGATAGAAGCTCCAGCAGACAGAACCTCTAGCAGACAGAAGCTTTAGCAGATAGAAGCTCTAGCAGATAGAAGCTCTAGCAGACAGAGCCTCTAGCAGATAGAAGCTCTAGCAGACAGAACCTCTAGCAGATAGAAGCTCTAGCAGACAGAACCTCTAGCAGATAGAAGCTCTAGCAGACAGAACCTCTAGCAGACAGAGCCTCTAGCAGACAGAGCCTCTAGCAGATTGAAGCTCTAGCAGATAGAAGCTCTAGCAGACAGAGCCTCTAGCAGATAGAAGCTCTAGCAGACAGGACCTCTAGCAGACAGGACCTCTAGCAGACAGAGCCTCTAGCAGATAGAAGCTCTAGCAGACATAACCTCTAGCAGATAGAAGCTTTAGCAGATAGACGCTCTAGCAGATAGAAGCTCTAGCAGATAGAAGCTCTAGCAGACAGAGCCTCTAACAGATAGAAGCTCCAGCAGACAGAACCTCTAGCAGACAGAAGCTTTAGCAGATAGAAGCTCTAGCAGATAGAAGCTCTAGCAGACAGAGCCTCTAGCAGATAGAAGCTCTAGCAGACAGAACCTCTAGCAGATAGAAGCTCTAGCAGACAGAAGCTCTAGCAAACAGAACCTCTAGCAGACAGAACCTCTAGCAGATAGAACCTCTAGCAGACAGAACCTCTAGCAGACAGAACCTCTAGCAGATAGAAGCTTTAGCAGATAGAAGCTCTAGCAGATTGAAGCTCTAGCAGATAGAAGCTCTAGCAGACAGATCCTCTAGCAGATTGAAGCTCTATCAGATAGAAGCTCTAGCAGACAGAACCTCTAGCAGACAGAGCCTCTAGCAGATAGAAGCTCTAGCAGACAGAACCTCTAGCAGATAGACCCTCTAGCAGACAGAGCCTCTAGCAGATTGAAGCTCTAGCAGATAGAAGCTCTAGCAGACAGAACCTCTAGCAGATAGACCCTCTAGCAGACAGAACCTCTAGAAGATAGAACCTCTAGCAGACAGAACCTCTAGCAGATAGAACCTCTAGCAGACAGAACCTCTAGCAGATAGAACCTCTAGCAGACAGAACCTCTAGAAGATAGAAGCTTTAGCAGATAGAAGCTCTAACAGATAGAACCTCTAGCAGACAGGACCTCTAGCAGACAGAACCTCTAGCAGACAGAACCTCTAGCAGACAGAACCTCTAGCAGATAGAAGCTTTAGCAGATAGAAGCTCTAGCAGATTGAAGCTCTAGCAGATAGAAGCTCTAGCAGATAGACCCTCTAGCAGACAGAGCCTCTAGCAGATTGAAGCTCTATCAGACAGAACCTCTAGCAGACAGAACCTCTAGCAGATAGAAGCTCTAGCAGACAGAACCTCTAGCAGATAGAACCTCTAGCAGACAGAACCTCTAGCAGACAGAAGCTTTAGCAGATAGAAGCTCTAGCAGATAGAAGCTCTAGCAGATAGAAGCTTTAGCAGATAGAAGCTCTAGCAGATAGAAGCTCCAGCAGACAGAACCTCTAGCAGACAGAACCTCTAGCAGACAGAACCTCTAGAAGATAGAACCTCTAGCAGACAGAACCTCTAGCAGACAGAACCTCTAGCAGATAGAACCTCTAGCAGATAGAACCTCTAGCAGACAGAACCTCTAGCAGATAGAACCTCTAGCAGACAGAACCTCTAGAAGATAGAAGCTTTAGCAGATAGAAGCTCTAACAGATAGAACCTCTAGCAGACAGGACCTCTAGCAGACAGAACCTCTAGCAGACAGAACCTCTAGCAGACAGAACCTCTAGCAGATAGAAGCTTTAGCAGATAGAAGCTCTAGCAGATTGAAGCTCTAGCAGATAGAAGCTCTAGCAGACAGAGCCTCTAGCAGATTGAAGCTCTATCAGATAGAAGCTCTAGCAGACAGAACCTCTAGCAGATAGAAGCTCTAGCAGACAGAACCTCTAGCAGATAGAACCTCTAGCAGACAGAACCTCTAGCAGACAGAAGCTTTAGCAGATAGAAGCTCTAGCAGATAGAAGCTCTAGCAGATTGAAGCTCTAGCAGATAGAAGCTCTAGCAGACAGAGCCTCTAGCAGATAGAAGATCTAGCAGACAGAGCCTCTAGCAGATAGAAGCTCTAGCAGACAGAACCTCTAGCAGATAGACCCTCTAGCAGACAGAGCCTCTAGCAGATTGAAGCTCTAGCAGATAGAAGCTCTAGCAGACAGAACCTCTAGCAGATAGACCCTCTAGCAGACAGAACCTCTAGCAGACAGAACCTCTAGAAGATAGAACCTCTAGCAGATAGAACCTCTAGCAGACAGAACCTCTAGCAGATAGAACCTCTAGCAGATAGAACCTCTAGCAGACAGAACCTCTAGCAGATAGAACCTCTAGCAGACAGAACCTCTAGAAGATAGAAGCTTTAGCAGATAGAAGCTCTAACAGATAGAACCTCTAGCAGACAGAACCTCTAGCAGATAGAACCTCTATCAGACAGAACCTCTAGCAGACAGAACCTCTAGCAGATAGAAGCTTTAGCAGATAGAAGCTCTAGCAGATTGAAGCTCTAGCAGATAGAAGCTCTAGCAGACAGAGCCTCTAGCAGATAGACCCTCTAGCAGATAGAGCCTCTAGCAGATTGAAGCTCTATCAGATAGAAGCTCTAGCAGACAGAACCTCTAGCAGATAGACCCTCTAGCAGACAGAGCCTCTAGCAGATTGAAGCTCTATCAGATAGAAGCTCTAGCAGACAGAACCTCTAGCAGACAGAGCCTCTAGCAGATAGAAGCTCTAGCAGACATAACCTCTAGCAGATAGAAGCTTTAGCAGATAGAAGCTCTAGCAGATAGAAGCTCTAGCAGATAGAAGCTCTAGCAGACAGACCCTCTAGCAGATACAAGCTCTAGCAGACAGAACCTCTAGCAGACAGAACCTCTAGCAGACAGAACCTCTAGCAGATAGAAGCTTTAGCAGATAGAAGCTCTAGCAGATAGAAGCTCCAGCAGACAGAACCTCTAGCAGACAGAACCTCTAGCAGACAGAACCTCTAGCAGATAGAAGCTTTAGCAGATAGAAGCTCTAGCAGACAGAGCCTCTAGCAGATAGAAGCTCTAGAAGACAGAACCTCTAGCAGATAGAAGCTTTAGCAGATAGAAGCTCTAGCAGATAGAAGCTCTAGCAGACAGAGCCTCTAACAGATAGAAGCTCTAGCAGACAGAACCTCTAGCAGACAGACACTCTAGCAGATATAACCTCTAGCAGACAGAACCTCTAGCAGACAGAACCTCTAGCAGATAGAACCTCTAGCAGACAGAACCTCTAGCAGACAGAAGCTCTAGCAGACAGAACCTCTAGCAGATAGACCCTCTAGCAGACAGAGCCTATAGCAGATTGAAGCTCTAGCAGACAGAGCCTCTAGCAGATAGAACCTCTAGCAGACAGAGCCTCTAGCAGATAGAAGCTCTAGCAGACATAACCTCTAGTAGACAGAAGCTCTAGCAGATAGAAGCTCTAGCAGACAGAACCTCTAGCAGACAGACCCTCTAGCAAACAGAGCCTCTAGCAGATAGAAGCTCTAGCAGACAGAGCCTCTAGCAGATTGAAGCTCTAGCAGATAGAAGCTCTAGCAGACAGAGCCTCTAGCAGATAGAAGCTCTAGCAGACAGAACCTCTAGCAGACAGACCCTCTAGCAGACAGAGCCTCTAGCAGATTGAAGCTCTAGCAGATAGAAGCTCTAGCAGACAGAGCCTCTAGCAGATAGAAGCTCTAGCAGACAGAACCTCTAGCAGACAGAGCCTCTAGCAGATAGAAGCTCTAGCAGACATAACCTCTAGCAGATAGAAGCTTTAGCAGATAGAAGCTCTAGCAGATAGAAGCTCTAGCAGACAGAGCCTCTAGCAGATAGAAGCTCTAGCAGATAGAACCTCTAGCAGACAGAACCTCTAGCAGACAGAAGCTCTAGCAGATAGAAGCTCTAGCAGATAGAAGCTCTAGCAGACAGAACCTCAAGCAGACAGACCCTCTAGCAGACAGAGCCTCTAGCAGATAGAAGCTCTAGCAGACAGAGCCTCTAGCAGATAGAAGCTCTAGCAGACAGAAGCTCTAGCAGACAGAACCTCTAGCAGATAGAACCTCTAGCAGACAGAACCTCTAGCAGACAGAAGCTCTAGCAGACAGAACCTCTAGCAGATAGACCCTCTAGCAGACAGAGCCTCTAGCAGATTGAAGCTCTAGCAGATAGAAGCTCTAGCAGACAGAACCTCTAGCAGATAGAAGCTCTAGCAGACAGAGCCTCTAGCAGATAGAAGCTCTAGCAGACAGACCCTCTAGCAGACAGAGCCTCTAGCAGATTGAAGCTCTAGCAGATAGAAGCTCTAGCAGACAGAGCCTCTAGCAGATAGAAGCTCTAGCAGACAGAACCTCTAGCAGACAGAGCCTCTAGCAGATAGAAGCTCTAGCAGACAGAACCTCTAGCAGATAGAACCTCTAGCAGACAGAACCTCTAGCAGACAGAAGCTTTAGCAGATAGAAGCTCTAGCAGATAGAAGCTCTAGCAGACAGAACCTCTAGCAGACAGACCCTCTAGCAGACAGAGCCTCTAGCAGATAGAAGCTCTAGCAGACAGAACCTCTAGCAGACAGAACCTCTAGCAGATAGAACCTCTAGCAGACAGAACCTCTAGCAGATAGACCCTCTAGCAGACAGAGACTCTAGCAGATTGAAGCTCTAGCAGATAGAAGCTCTAGCAGACAGAAGCTCTAGCAGACAGAACCTCTAGCAGACAGAACCTCTAGCAGATAGACCCTCTAGCAGACAGAGACTCTAGCAGATTGAAGCTCTAGCAGATAGAAGCTCTAGCAGACAGAAGCTCTAGCAGACAGAACCTCTAGCAGACAGAGCCTCTAGCAGATTGAAGCTCTAGCAGATAGAAGCTCTAGCAGACAGAGCCTCTAGCAGATAGAAGCTCTAGCAGACAGAGCCTCTAGCAGATAGAAGCTCTAGCAGACAGAACCTCTAGCAGACAGACCCTCTAGCAGACAGAGCCTCTAGCAGATTGAAGCTCTAGCAGATAGAAGCTCTAGCAGACAGAGCCTCTAGCAGATAGAAGCTCTAGCAGACAGAACCTCTAGCAGACAGAGCCTCTAGCAGATAGAAGCTCTAGCAGACATAACCTCTAGCAGATAGAAGCTTTAGCAGATAGAAGCTCTAGCAGATAGAAGCTCTAGCAGACAGAGCCTCTAGCAGATAGAAGCTCTAGCAGACAGAACCTCTAGCAGATAGAACCTCTAGCAGACAGAACCTCTAGCAGACAGAAGCTCTAGCAGACAGAACCTCTAGCAGATAGACCCTCTAGCAGACAGAGCCTCTAGCAGATTGAAGCTCTAGCAGATAGAAGATCTAGCAGACAGAGCCTCTAGCAGATAGAAGCTCTAGCAGACAGAACCTCTAGCAGATAGAACCTCTAGCAGACAGAACCTCTAGCAGACAGAAGCTTTAGCAGATAGAAGCTCTAGCAGATAGAAGCTCTAGCAGACAGAACCTCAAGCAGACAGACCCTCTAGCAGACAGAGCCTCTAGCAGATAGAAGCTCTAGCAGACAGAGCCTCTAGCAGATAGACGCTCTAGCAGACAGAACCTCTAGCAGATAGAACCTCTAGCAGACAGAACCTCTAGCAGACAGAAGCTCTAGCAGACAGAACCTCTAGCAGATAGACCCTCTAGCAGACAGAGCCTCTAGCAGATTGAAGCTCTAGCAGATAGAAGCTCTAGCAGACAGAGCCTCTAGCAGATAGAAGCTCTAGCAGACAGAACCTCTAGCAGACAGACCCTCTAGCAGACAGAGCCTCTAGCAGATTGAAGCTCTAGCAGATAGAAGCTCTAGCAGACAGAGCCTCTAGCAGATAGAAGCTCTAGCATACAGAACCTCTAGCAGACAGAGCCTCTAGCAGATAGAAGCTCTAGCAGACAGAACCTCTAGCAGATAGAACCTCTAGCAGACAGAACCTCTAGCAGACAGAACCTCTAGCAGATAGAAGCTCTAGCAGATAGAAGCTCTAGCAGACAGAACCTCTAGCAGACAGACCCTCTAGCAGACAGAGCCTCTAGCAGATAGAAGCTCTAGCAGACAGAGCCTCTAGCAGATAGAAGCTCTAGCAGACAGAGCCTCTAGCAGATAGAAGCTCTAGCAGACAGAACCTCTAGCAGACAGAACCTCTAGCAGATAGAACCTCTAGCAGACAGAACCTCTAGCAGACAGAAGCTCTAGCAGACAGAACCTCTAGCAGATAGACCCTCTAGCAGACAGAGCCTCTAGCAGATTGAAGCTCTAGCAGATAGAAGCTCTAGCAGACATAGCCTCTAGCAGATAGAAGCTCTAGCAGACAGAGCCTCTAGCAGATAGAAGCTCTAGCAGACAGAACCTCTAGCAGACAGACCCTCTAGCAGACAGAGACTCTAGCAGATTGAAGCTCTAGCAGATAGAAGCTCTAGCAGACAGAAGCTCTAGCAGACAGAACCTCTAGCAGACAGAACCTCTAGCAGACAGAGCCTCTAGCAGATAGAAGCTCTAGCAGACATAACCTCTAGCAGATAGAAGCTTTAGCAGATAGAAGCTCTAGCAGATAGAACCTCTAGCAGACAGAACCTCTAGCAGACAGAGCCTCTAGCAGATAGAAGCTCTAGCAGACATAACCTCTAGCAGATAGAAGCTTTAGCAGATAGAAGCTCTAGCAGACAGAACCTCTAGCAGATAGACCCTCTAGCAGACAGAGCCTCTAGCAGATTGAAGCTCTAGCAGATAGAAGCTCTAGCAGACAGAGCCTCTAGCAGATAGAAGCTCTAGCAGACAGAACCTCTAGCAGACAGGACCTCTAGCAGACAGAGCCTCTAGCAGATAGAAGCTCTAGCAGACATAACCTCTAGCAGATAGAAGCTCTAGCAGACAGAGCCTCTAACAGATAGAAGCTCCAGCAGACAGAACCTCTAGCAGACAGAAGCTTTAGCAGATAGAAGCTCTAGCAGATAGAAGCTCTAGCAGACAGAGCCTCTAGCAGATAGAAGCTCTAGCAGACAGAACCTCTAGCAGATAGAAGCTCTAGCAGACAGAACCTCTAGCAGATAGAAGCTCTAGCAGACAGAACCTCTAGCAGATAGACCCTCTAGCAGACAGAGCCTCTAGCAGATTGAAGCTCTAGCAGATAGAAGCTCTAACAGACAGAGCCTCTAGCAGATAGAAGCTCTAGCAGACAGGACCTCTAGCAGACAGGACCTCTAGCAGACAGAGCCTCTAGCAGATAGAAGCTCTAGCAGACATAACCTCTAGCAGATAGAAGCTTTAGCAGATAGACGCTCTAGCAGATAGAAGCTCTAGCAGATAGAAGCTCTAGCAGACAGAGCCTCTAACAGATAGAAGCTCCAGCAGACAGAACCTCTAGCAGACAGAAGCTTTAGCAGATAGAAGCTCTAGCAGATAGAAGCTCTAGCAGACAGAGCCTCTAGCAGATAGAAGCTCTAGCAGACAGAACCTCTAGCAGATAGAAGCTCTAGCAGACAGAAGCTCTAGCAAACAGAACCTCTAGCAGACAGATCCCCAAGCAGATATAAGCTTTAGCAGATATAAGCTCTAGCAGACAGAACCTCTAGCAGATAGAAGCTCTAGCAGACAGAACCTCTAGCAGACAGATCCCCACGTAGATGGAAGCTGTAGCAGACAGAAGCTCTATCAGACAGAAGCTCTATCAGACAGAACCTCTAGCAGATAGAACCTCTAGCTGACAGAAGCTCTAGCAGATAGCACCTCTAGCAGACAGATCCCCAAGCAGATATAACCTCTTGCAGATAGAAGCTCTAGTAGACAGAACCTCTAGCAGACAGATCCCCAAGCATATAGAAGTTTTAGCAGATAGAAGCTCTAGCAGACAGAACATATAGCAGACAGATCCCCAAGCAGATAGAAGTTTTAGCAGATAGAAGCTCTAGCAGACAGAACCTCTAGCAGATAGAAGCTCTAGCAGACAGAACCTCTAGCAGACAGATCCCCAAGCAGATAGAAGCTTTAGCAGACAGAACCTCTAGCAGATAGAAGCTCTAGCAGACAGAACCTCTAGCAGATAGAAGCTTTAGCAGACAGAACCTCTAGCAGACAGAACCTCTAGCAGATAGAAGCTCTAGCAGACAGAACCTCTAGCAGACAGATCCCCAAGCAGATAGAAGCTTTAGCAGATAGAAGCTCTTGCAGACAGAACCCCAAGTAGATAGAAGCTCTAGCAGACAGATCCCCAAGCAGATAGAAGCTTTAGCAGATAGAAGCTCTTGCAGACAGAACCTCAAGCAGATAGACGCTCTCAAAATACTAGAAAAAGCTCCAGTATCAGCTCTTAGTTTTCCTGCAGGGTGAGGATGGCGTGGGAGCTGACCTGAGCCCTGGCTTCCTTCAGGTCCTCGTCCTGGGCCTGTAGAGTGCTGTCCTGCTGGGAGATCTTGGTGAGGCAGGCCTGGTACTTGACCCTGTACAGCTCCAGGGACTGGGTCAGGGGCTGCAGCCTGGTCTCTGTGTCCGCTGCTCTGCTCTCAGCCTCCTGCAGCACAGCCCTCAGCCTGGACAACTCTGCCTCCTGGCCCCACAGACGGTTCTCCCTATCAGATGCCTGTGGGGGGACACATTCTCAGAACACTGTAGTCTACTTCAATATGCCTGTATAATGGCTTACATAAACCTGTAATAGGCATAGTACTGAGGGTACTTCACTGCCTATTAAAGTGAAGACAAATCCATGTTCCTGTCTTTCTGTGTACTGTACTCCTCTCACTCCTCCCACCCACCTCCTCCTCTGCCTGCCTGGTCTGTCTCTGGGCGTGCTCCAGGTCAGAGCGGAGGTGCTTCATGGTTGCTCTACACTGCTGCAGCCTGCCCTGGGTCTCCTGTAGCTCAGCCCTCAGCCCCAACACCTCCTCCTCCCTGCTCTCCTGCTGAGCCCGGGCCTCCGCCTGCCACCGCTGCAGCTCCCCACGCAGAACACACACTGCCCCCTGCTGGTTGTCCCGCTGGAGACAGAGGGTAGTGTCAGTGAGGGAGTGTGTAGGGAGAATGTGTGTATGTGCATGTGCGTGTGTGTGTGTGTGTGTATGTGAGTTTGTATGTGTGTGTGTGTATTTGTGTGTGTGTGTGAGTATGTATGTGTTTGTATTTGTTTGTGTGTATGTATGTATGTATGTGTTTGTATTTTTGTGTGTGTGTGTGTGTGTGTGTGTGTGTGCATACACACATATGGGGGGTGTAGGGGACACACAGACAGAACAGACAGAACAGACAGATATGATACAATACACTCCTTTAGCCTTCCTTCCTCTCCCTGCAGCTCCACCGAGGCACTTTAATGACACCACATTACACTACATTACATTATTACACTCCAGAGTACAATATCCCAGATGAGATAATATTAGTTTTCCCCTGGCTGATGATGCATTACAAAAATAAGGAGCAGTGTAACAGATGGCTCTCAGGGTAAAAATAATAAATCCCACAGACTTGTAACATGGCTGGGAGACACGCACCCACACCCACAAAACACTTCTGTGATTCATCTACTCCTTCGTTCTTACTGACTTCTAAGCCAGAAGAGTGAGAGAGAGGAAGAGAGAAACACGATTAGTTTGCATTTAACTTACAAACATCATTAAGACCCCAGCACTAATTGTGTTCTTTTAAATGAGTTAAATCTGTTAATGACTCCATTAGTGACTCCAGTGCATTGATGTCTCCCAGGAATGGAGGGAGGGAGGAAGTGAGAGGATGGATTGAGGCAGTCTGTGACATCACAAGCTGTGTAGACATACACAAATATGGAGGTAAAAGATACATGCAGAGAAAAGAGGACAGATGAAGAGGATAAATATAATACTAGGACAGATATAGGGAGGGGGACTGATGTGGAGAGAGAGGGGGGAGCTCTAATCCATAATACAGCCAGCCTGCCTGCCAGCCTGCCTGGCCTGCTGCATACATTACTGCATCAATCAGTGCTAAGCTGCAGTGTAATCTTCTAACTCCCTATTTCTCTCCCAACCTCATCACACAGACAACACCCCATGGCTATTTTTGATGAGATTCAGTGCTAGAGAGAGGGAGAGAGAGGTGGTGAGGGAAGGGGGGAAGGGTGTTTATAGAGCAGCCTCTCTCTCTCCCTCCCTCCCTCTCTCTCTCTCGCAGCTCAACCACTGATTAATTTCCAACTAGATCGCTTGGCTAGCAGTATTATTAGCATAACATTTCCATGGATCAGGACCTGCAATGAAACCCTTTCATCAAGTCACTTGTCGAACATAAAATTTCGAATCTCATTTTGTTTCTAATATAATTTTCTTACTGGGTGTGTGTGGAAGGCAGCGGGAGCTGGGAAAACGGAGAGTGGGGGAGGTGGGGGTGGAGGGTTGTTATGCAGAAGATAAACGGAGTCATCAATCAAAATTAAAAGAGCTCTGGGTTGGGAAGGAGACGTTGGTGTTAACCATGGCGTCTGTAGCCGCTTCGACACACCCAAGGTGCGTGCTCTCAGGGCTGTCTGTCTGCCTGTCTGTCTGCCTGTCTGTCTGTCTGTCTGCATGTCTGTCTGCCTGTCTGTCTGTCTATCTGTCTGCCTGCCTGTCTGTCGAGTGGACAAAGGCTGAACTCTCAGCTAAAGACAAAAGAGCAGTCTGACTATCTTATCTTGTGACTGAGGCAGAACAGAACACCAAACTTGGTCGATCACACAGGTCCACAAACTCAAAAAACGCCTTTCACGTCACAACAATGTGACAGCACATGCAATAAATAACGATACATCTAGCCTTGATTACAAAATGGTCAAAGCTGTCACTATTACAACCCCTAGCCCTAGTCCCAGACTGTACCAGTAATTATGAAAAATAACATAGCAGGGGGGAGGAGGAGGAGGAATGGGGATTTCTTTTGAATAAGGATACAGAATCGATGCAATTTAATCAATCTTAGCTAATTAAAATAAATCTTTATTGTGAAACAATCAAGGTGCATAAACAAGATTCAAAGAAATGAAGGAACTGTGCCAAGAGGCTGCCCACTTCTAATTAAATGATACTAATTGGAATTCCACGGCTGTGCTGTGCTGTGTTTGTTGATGCCGTGGAGAGAAAGAGAGAGGGATGGCTGACTGCCCACTCCTTTGTCTCTGCTGCTTCTCCTCAACAGCACACAACACAGCCACACCATGGGCTCTCTCTCAGTTTGTGTCTGTCTTTGTGATTGTCTCCACCCACTTCCAGGTGTCACCCGTTTTCCCCATTAGTCCCTGGGTACTTATTCCGGTGTTCCCTGTTTGTCTGTTGCCAGTTCGTCTTGTCAAGTCAACCAGGGTGTTTTTCCGTGCTCCTGCTTTTATTTTCTCTCTTTTGCTAGTCCTCCCGGTTTTGACCCTTGCCTGCCTTGACTCTGAACCCGCCTGCCTGACCATACTGACCACCCTGACCTCGAGCCTGCCTTCAACTCTGTACCTCCTGGACTCTGACCTTGTTTATGATATTTTGCCTGTCCACGACAACTCTCTTGCCTGTCCCTTGTATTATAATACATATCAGACTCTTTGGACATAGTCCCCCCAATTTAGGGGACCAAAAGTATTATCTGCATTAAAGTAGTATTTGGTCCCAAATTCCTAGTAAACAAAGATTACATCAAGCTTGTAACTCTACAAACTGCATTCCTTTAAAACCGGGGAGTTTTGGTAAAGTTTTGGTAAAGTTAAGTTTTACAACCCTATATGGGGATGAGAGGGTTAGACATATTGTAATAGGTGGGATGAGAGGGTTAGACATACTGTAATAGGAGGGATGAGAGGGTTAGACATGCTGTAATAGGAGGGATGAGAGGGTTAGACATGCTGTAATAGGAGGGATGAGAGGGTTAGACATACTGTAATAGGAGGGATGAGAGGGTTAGACATACTGTATGTAGATATGTGTGAATGCATAGTGTATATGCCCTGAGGTGGTGTAGAAACGTGTGAGTGCCAAGTGTATATAGATTATGGTGTGTGTATACATATTGTATAGTTATATAGATTATGGTGTGTATACATATTGTATATGGTAGTTATATAGATTATGGTGTGTGTATACATATTGTATAGTTATATAGATTATGGTGCGTGTATACATATTGTATAGTTATATAGATTATGGTGCGTGTATACATATTGTATAATTTATATAGATTATGGTGTGTGTATACATATTGTATAGTTATATAGATTATGGTGTGTGTATACATATTGTATAGTTATATAGATTATGGTGCGTGTATACATATTGTATAATTTATATAGATTATGGTGTGTGTATACATATTGTATAGTTATATAGATTATGGTGTGTATACATATTGTATAGTTATATAGATTATGGTGTGTATACATATTGTATATGGTAGTTATATAGATTATGGTGCGTGTATACATATTGTATAATTTATATAGATTATGGTGTGTGTATACATATTGTATAGTTATATAGATTATCGTGTGTATACATATTGTATAATTTATATAGATTATGGTGTGTGTATATATATTGTATAGTTTATATAGATTATGGTGTGTGTATACATATTGTATAATTTATATAGATTATGGTGTGTGTATACATATTGTATAGTTATATAGATTATGGTGTGTGTATACATATTGTATAGTTATATAGATTATGGTGTGTGTATACATATTGTATAATTTATATAGATTATGGTGTGTGTATACATATTGTATAGTTTATATAGATTATGGTGTGTGTATACATATTGTATAGTTATATAGATTATGGTGTGTGTATACATATTGTATAATTTATATAGATTATGGTGTGTGTATACATATTGTATAGTTATATAGATTATGGTGTGTGTATACATATTGTATAGTTATATAGATTATGGTGTGTGTATACATATTGTATAATTTATATAGATTATGGTGTGTGTATACATATTGTATAGTTTATATAGATTATGGTGTGTGTATACATATTGTATAGTTTATATAGATTATGGTGTGTGTATACATATTGTATAGTTATATAGATTATGGTGTGTGTATACATATTGTATAGTTTATATAGATTATGGTGTGTGTATACATATTGTATAGTTTATATAGATTATGGTGTGTGTATACATATTGTATAGTGTATACAGATTCGGGTGTGTGTATTAATATTGTATAGTTTATGCAGCTATATAATAGGTCTGGCACCAAGCCCATCCATCTAAAGATCATCATTCCAGTAGCTACTGTAAACAGTGTTGAATAGTCTCACTAAGGATGTGGTATGATGTGTGTGTGTAAACTGACCTGTGTGAGCAGGCTGTCCCTCTCCTGCTGTAGCTGGCCAGTTGTCTGTAGTTGTGCCTCCATGTCCTCCTCTCTCTGACTCAGGCTGCCCTGGAGACAGCTCACCTCCTTCTGCAGCCTCTGCACCTCCTCTCCAAGGGCCTGCTCCTGCTGAGCCTGCACTGACAGCTACACACACACACACACACACACACACACACACACACACACACACACACACACACACACAGACAGACAGACAGACAGACAGAATATACATATAATTTCATGTTTAGTAACACATTATCCCTTATCAGGAAACAATTGCTGCATGTGTGGACGCAAGGTTGAAATTTAACAAAATCCCAGTCCATATAATTAAAGAAAACAGTGCTGTGAGCAGACAAGAAGAGAAGGCAGGGGAGCATGGAGACAACCAGAGACAAAACCACTGTGTTCTGCTCTATTCTGCTTGTAGTCAGACCTGTAGAGCTTGTTGTCTGGAGAAGTGGAATCTGATTCCCTGTAATATATGTGTATATTACCCTGTTTCCCCCCTGGGGCGGCAGGTAGCCTAGTGGTCACAGCGTTGGACTAGTAACCGAAAGGTTGCAAGATTAAATCCCCGAGCTGACAAAGTAAAAATCTGTCGTTCTGTCCCTGAACAAGGCAGTTAACCCACTGTTCCTAGGCCGTCATTGAAAATAAGAATATGTTCTTAACTGACTTGCCTTGTTAAATAAAGGTTAAATAAAAACACCACCCACTCCAGCAGCAAGTTTCGAGTGAGTGATAAATTCCTCTCCCCTCCCATCCCCACCTCTCAACCCGACCCATTCCATCTCTCTCTCTCAGTCCCTCTCTTCACCCGTCTGCTCAGTTTAAATGACATCTCCCCGTGAGTCTCAGGAAATGCTACGTAAAGCAATTACTAACAGGCCTGTTGTGCCCCCTTCCCTTTATGTAGGGGGGGGGGGGGCATGTGCCCTTCAGCAAAAAATGAATTTTCCAATTGCAGTTAGTTCTGCCATGAATAAATAAACAAATGAATATTTGAGAGGGCAACATAAATAAATAACATCACAAACATTTCACTGGCACTCATAAGTATTCTGCAGATAACTTGGGCTGCATGCTAATGATAAAAACAGTAGATGTAGCAGGTTCCCAATGCATTATTCACCGCTCCCCTCCAACCCAAAATTAAATAAATAAAAATCTTTCAAGGAAGTCAAAACATCCTCTCAGCATTGAAGTGACAGGCCTGTCCCATTTATAACACAAGGACACTCTGGCAAACAAATATCTGACCAGTCAGAGAGAGAGGAATAAATAAACCAGCACAACACAGCGTACGGCCATTGACACGTCCTCTACAAGTTCAATTTCAAAGAGAAAACTCTGAAATAACACAGAAGGTTCATGGGACACAGTCAGGTGTCTTTTCTAAGTCCCAAGGTACAGGGCTGGCTGGACACTAACAAGGTCACCATGTCCTTGAGCTTTCTCCTCAGGGATACACGGGGGTGGGGGGGGGTGGGGGGGGGTGGGGGGGTCTGTGCCCCTATGAATTCTGATGGATTTGAGCCTCTATAAACCGGCAGCAGTAGGACTCGTCTTCCATGGCTGTAGAGACTGCATTAGGCAGGTCTGTACAACCCCATCCATGTTGACTAATTAAAAAGAGATGCGTTAGATCTCAGGCCTCACCTCATCCTGAGCTGATTTCAGGTGTTCCTGGGCGGTGCTCAGTTCTGTGGTCAGTCTCAGCACTGTCTCATCCCTGTTGGTCACCTGAGCACAACCACACAACTTGGTCAGTCCCTACTTCCACTCCACTCACACTGCCTTACCTGTCAGTATGTATGGTTCTTCTTCTGCTGTGAAGACTTAAAACAACACTACTGTCACGACTTCTGCCGAAGTCGATGCCTCTCTTTGTTCGGGCGGTGTTCGGCATTCGACGTCGCCGGTCTTCATTTTCCATTTGATTTGTCTCGTTTTCCCACACACCTGGTTCTCATTTCCCTCATTATGTGTTGTGTATTTAACCCTCTGTTTCCCCCATGTCTTTGTGTGGTATTTTTTACGTTTTCATGTATGCGCACGTTAGGCTGGTTGCGCGAATTTCGTGTTCGTTTGTGCAGTGTGCTTTTGGTTCGCCAAATAAAAGGCTCCAGTTTGCTACCAAATATCTGCTCTCCTGCACCTGACTTCCTACAGCCCTTCATGCATACCCTGACAACTACACTATATCGACACATTCTTAACAATGACCTTGGTAAAGACATTTTGTATTTCACATCCATTATGAAACATGAAACATCCTGATCCAAGTTAAATAAAGGTTCATTTAAAAAAAGTTTAAAAAAGGCCCTGACATTTCTGATTGCCTGTTTGTCAGCTGACCAGCTAAGGGGCATTACAACGAGGGTTGGTTGGATGAGACAGATGGAGGAGAGATGTTAAGGCCAGTACCTCATGCTGTGCAGCCTTGTGTTTCTCATTGAGCAGGTCCAGGTCATGGCTCAGGTCCTGGTTCTCTGTCACCTGAAAGGCCAGTCTGTCCCTCTGTTCCCTCACCTCACGCAGCTCCTCCCTCAGCCTGCCCACCCCAACCTCCTCCTGGACCAGCTACACACAGACAGGGAAATAGTATGGGTCTAACAGAAAATAAGCTAATAACAGAGGTACAGTATATGGATAAACCTACAGACCATTTTAGAATATTATGTACGAGTGACTTTCTATCAAGGTTCAAGTACCTGGGCATAGCAGGTGGTATACTGCTGCTGTAGTTGGACCAGATCAGCTCTGATCTCAGCCAGTCTCTCCTCTGTCTCCACACACTGGCTATCCTGCGACAAGTGACACGTGTCATTCCATTGTTATAAACATGCCAATACATGGCTCTTAATGGGTCAAATTAAACTCCTTTTCTTACCTGCTTCTCCCTCTCTCTTTTACATGACCTCAGCTCGGCAGCAACTTGCTGCAGTGCATCTTGGGAGGAGAGCAGCTGTTGGCGGAGAACGCGGGCATCTTCTTCATGGTCCTGCAGCTTCACTCTGAGAGCCACGACCATCTCCTCCTTCTGGGCAAGCTGCGGGACAGGAGGGAACGTAACACACAGAAGAACACATCAAGGACAGGACAGAGAACAGGCTGATTGTACAGTAATAGCTATGTGGAAAGCACTTTCCTGTTCAAATCACAGGCATTATTTGCAATCAGCAAGAAGCAAAAAGGTTCAAATCAAACGTTTATTTACTGTTGTTCTCTATGTTCCGTCTTACTGAGATACAGGAAAACAATGACAAAGAGCGTGATGGTTTTAGTTCCATCCTATAGACACACATAATAACACATAAAGAGGTAATAGTCCAACAAACCATTTAATGGTGGCAATGCTCACAATTGTACATTAGAAAAGAACACAATATATATATAGACGTTCTGTCCAGTTAGTTTCCCATTTGGACAAAAAACATGTCCTAGATAAGCAAGACAATGTTTCCTGTTTTAGGGAAATGGGTTTGTCTGCTAGCTACATCCCTCCATTCCACTGCAAATTGGAGAATAAGAGTTTATCCAGAACCATTTCTGCTGCTGTTATTGAGCTTCTGTGAAATTGTTGTGGATTACACATAATTATTGATAAAGCAGCTTTCTCTCTCTGTTTTTGTTGCCCAAATCTGTTAAAATATGATGAGACTCCACATTGGTACCCGAGTAATGAAAACACACGGCTATAGTGATAGTGTTATTTTGTCGTGAGTAATCATACGCATGAGAGACAGAGAGAGGCTGATTGGGATGAGGCAATTAACAACAACACTGATACCGGAAACATGTGGAATGGGTGAGTGGGCTGGGGAGGAGAGGGCTGGTTGTCGATTGGGGTATCTAAAGAGTGGCTGAGGATTCTAACCACACACACACACACACACAGACACACAGACAGACAGACAGAGGAGAATGAGCAGACAGACAGACCAGACAGAGGAGAATGAGCAGACAGACAGACTAGACAGACAGAACAGACAGACACAGGAGAATGAGCAGACAGACAGACA